>NC_142810.1:32379550-32526418 GCF_049724085.1 Artemia sp. Qi Xiang Cuo | reverse complement strand
CCATCATTAATCTCCAATAGTGTAAATGCACCACTAATTTTTTTTTCTCCACTAATATCCTTGCAAATAAAAACTATTCTCTTTGAATCCAATTCTCTTACTAATATGAATTTTAGTGAAAACCGTTCCTTATATTCAAATCCTAATCACCAATCAAGTTATACACGTTCCTCTTGGCAAAGAGTGTGATGATCTGTAACTACTAGAAAAACCTGTGTGTACGGGGGCCTCTTAGAACTGCATGGATCTATTCTACTGATAATCTAATTCGTAAAAGTATCAATGTAATGCTCACCAATACTCAAATATTTTATCATTAAAATCTGCTGTGGGCTGCGATCACTTGAAGAAAGTGTAAATTGCCATCACCACTTTTTTTTTTTTTTTTTTTTTTTTTTTTTTTTTTTTTTTTTTTATGGGCATAATGTGATAATCCAATTCATGCCTTGCTTGCAAGATTAAACAACATGTCTATAGCCAGTGGGAAACAAAAAAAAAAGAACAATAGAACGAGTATAACGCCTGTATCGTGTTTGCAGTAATAGCTGCAACCCAGTAAAGAGCGAAAAACTAGCTAGTGAAAAAGAATTAGCGGTTGAAGTTGATTTGGGTATGGTGTCTATTATTTCGGTTAATATTAACCGTAAAATTATGCAGCGAAGAAAAATATATAGGGATTTCAAATAGAGCTTGAGACTCTCAGAAATGGTATCAGATTGAAGTGAAAATTGCACCTCTGGAATCCCCATGGTTGAAACTTATACTCAGAGGAATTGCAGTCCTTGTAATTGCTAAGTCCAAATTACTACCTTAAACGTCAAGGAAAATCCCTTTCTGCATGGAAAGTAGTGATGTTTTCACTTTCTTCTCCACCGGTGGGACTCTAGAATAGCATAGATATTCGATGAAGGTCGCATCTAAAAGATAACTTTTATATCTAGGCCTACATGTTTCTTTTATAAATTCGTCTTGATAGCGCCATCATAAAGTCCTATGTAGTACAAAAATGGGACTTTAGCTGTCATTTTCGAATGGGAAGGCAGGGAAGCATGTAAGGGCTCCGTCATAAACTGATCCCTCCTCTTTTAGACTCCCCTACCAGCCCTCTTAGTAAGGTTCATAAATCGTATGCTGACTAGCAGGCTACTGCAACTCATAGAGAGATGTTTTCGTGGATCATTTCAAATCTCTTGATCGCATCTACATGCCTTTAGTAAATTGTTCTTGATAACATCATCTTAAAGTGGCATGAGGCACATAACATGGCACTTTTTGGTGTTATCTATGGATTTGAAAGGCTGGGAAGCAAAACAAAGAATAAAATTATAACTTTAATTTTTGGAAACCTCAACTATAAGCTTAGAGCCCCGGATCTTCAAAAAGGAAAATGAGGTGGACGAAAATTCGGTAGTGGGTCCGCGGTATTAATTTGCAGGGTAATATAAGATCATAGAGAGACATTTAATGACTCAAGTCTAAGCTTTCTGTCATATATATGTACTATTTCAAAATTCGTCTTGACACTGCCGTTGTAAAGTGCCACGCGGCACTAAAAATGTATTGTTCGGTGTCTTTCCGGGGTTGATAGGTTGGGAAGGATAAAAAGGCACCATTGTAATCTCCATGGTAAAAAAAAACTGACTGAAGATTTACCACTCTCCTTCTTGTATATTTTTCCTCTCAGCTGCCTTGTACTAATACTAGCAAATCACTGCAGCACCAAGCTGCCTGAGACACAGCTACACACGCTCCTCCTCCATTTCAATCTATTCAAAGCCTCCCTTTTTACGCCCTCCCAAGAAGCTAAAATTTTCATTAACTCTTTCCTTATGACATCCTCCCACCCCACTCCAGAACCACCTGTTTTTCGTTCGGCCCTAGATAGTTGACCGACAAGGACGATCTGTGACAATCTGTTATTCTTCGTCCGCAGAACATGTCCTAGCCATCTTAAACTTTCTATCACTATAGCCTTAGAAAGCGGGATTGAACCACAGTTTTCGCACTAGTTTGAAGTACGGTCAGTCAGAAGGGTACCCAATGCAATCCGTAGACAATTGCTCTGGAATTATAAGCCCCTTTAATAAGTGAAAACTAAAAAAAACGTCCTGTAAAAAAAAACCCTGCCGAATGAAGAAAGTTTCGTTTAGATTTCATTTTGGAATTAATCGTCATCGGTTTTGACACCACACACACGCTCGTCATTTGGGGTACAGGGAGGCCGCTGCTCCAATGAATTTGGAGAAGTTTTTTTGTCTTAATCTTGTGTTCTTCATATTAACATGACTTCAATTATCACTGAAAATGTTGAAGTCCAAGAAGCAGAAATAACTGAAGTTTAGTTTCTTATGAGAAGTTGAAAATTCTTTGCAGCCTTGCGGCGGAGGAATTGCTATAATAGTAGCACAAATTTCCGTAAATTATATTAGCTATACATTTAAAAAAATTTTAATGTTTTTAGTTTCCTAGATTTTCTGTATATTTCATATAGGACACAATAATTTTGTAAATAATTACATTTCTATACAATTGAATTTTTAGCAAATCCTCAAGGACACCGAGGATGATGTATCCCTCGGACTCTTCTATATGTAACAAATTGCAGATTTTTCAGGGAAAGTATAAGAGAGGTATGAAGTAAAACATATATTTAACGCCCTAATTCAACAAAAACTCATGTTGATTTCTTTATGTTCTTAGACTATGTTAGACAAAGATCTTTCTATAAGGTTGATTGTGTAAAGAGTAAAAAGTGAAGTTGCAGCTTAAAACGAACAAAAGTTATTGCTTCATCGTCCCCAAATGAGGTGGGAAGATGTCATGAGAAAGGATTTAAACGAAATTGGGACTCCTTGGGAGGGAGTAAAGAGTGAGGCTTTGAATAGTTTGGAGTGGAGGAAGAGCGTGCGCAGCTATATTGGCCTCAGGAGGCTTAGCACTGCATTGACTTGTTATTAGCAGTAATAGTAGTACTTGGAATACCAGTTCAAATAGACTTATTTGTTTGAGTTTTTTGAGTTGCTTAAGTTTTTTAGAGAATTAGAATTATATACCAAAATTTGATGATTTCATGGCTGATAAAAGACCATTGTGGTCTTTATAATAGTCTTTCATTTTCTGTAGGCTACTTACAGATTTTTCTGCTCCTTATCCTGTTATGTTGCGTTAGTGGTCTGTCTTCAGTAAAGTGCTAGTTTTTCAGAATTCTAGAAATGTAGGGAAATGTCACGACCCAGCTTATTTGAAACGGTTTTCAGATATATATTGAATGAACTGCGAAGCAACAATTTTTGTTTGTCTTAAGTTTCAACTTCGCTCTTTACTTTCATAAAAAAAACTTGTTATTTTAAAATTAATTTTTGTTCGTTTTTAGGTCTTGCAAAGTAGCAGATGCTAGTTTTAGAAAAGTTTGCAAAGTAGGTGAATGTGTCTTAGGGAGGACAGTTAGAAACACAGCTAGGAATATTATCGAAAAAGCTTTAAGCTTATTAAGAGAGGGAATGGAATTGTAAAAGAAGTCTGTGAGTGATAAATGTTAAAACAATAAGACGAAAGGAAATGAGGTAGAGAAGGCCTTAAAGTATGAATTGATGTGCTGTAAAGTGGTGGCGATGAATAAAGTTTAAAAGATCTAAATGAAGTTGCTTCATAAATCATGAATGGATGAAGTTGCTGAGTCCCTGGAAGATGCTGCCATATGGCATAATAGTAAGATTTTGTACTGACATGCTAACAAATTGAGAGGAAGTAGTCAGTCTTGAGTTATTCCAGTTATACATAGGAGCAGGACCTCAATTAAGTAATAACGAAACTATTGAAGGGAGATCGGTAGAATATTTTAGAATGTGTTAAAGTGTGGTAAAGTTATAAGAAATTATGTGTAAAAGAATAAAAAAAGTTTCTGACAATTTGAAAGTAAAGGTTTTATTATGGAAGGAAGAGTTAGAGACAGTATCAAAAGGCTCAAAAGGTAATATAGCCTCTGGTGCTGATACTGTGGTAAATAGTTTTTGAAATGGGGTGGTTGCAAATCTAGAGAAATATTACTGAAGCAATTAGCAATTCTAGGAAAACTTTAATTAGACCCCTTTATGAAAAAGGCGATAAGAGTGAGTGCGGTAAATACAGAGCCAATAGCTTGATTTTTGTAGGAAGCAAATTACTTAGCATGGTGATACTTATTAGAACAAGAGAATGTAGATAAAGTTTTAAAGGACGAATAGTGTGGTCTTAGGATATTGGGCGAGAGGGGGAGGGGAGAAAGAGCTCTTCCGCCTTATAGTTTTGAAAAAAAATTCTGGTATTGATGTTGAATTGTTAGATCTTATATGTTGATCTTGAATATGTTAGAATAGGTCACATGAATGGAAGCTTGAAGTTGTGTACACTTGTGACAGGCCGAACAAAACACGTTATATTCTAAAATCCAAAATGTCAGACATGTCGATGTACTTTCATACTTATTATTCGGCAAATTGTTATTAAAATAGCTTGGGAAAGGGTATGACTTGGCAATTACAATGTCGATAGTTATTGTTTTGGTTGGGATTTCAAATTAAAAGGGTTGTTTCGGGTAGTATAATGGAATGTCTTGGGAGTTTTGATGTCATGTTTATGATAAATTATCGTTTTGATCGCAAAAAGAAGATCTTTTAAGGATCTTTGCATGGGTTTTCAATTGAAAATTTGGAATGTATGCAGTCTCAATGGGCTTTAAATGGTTTTACTCAATGGACCTGGAACGCAGAATAGCACAAGGGACACTAGTTTGTCCGTCCAAAATCACATCATATAAGGATAACGATAAATTTGATTCACAAACAATAGATCGTATGAAAAACAGGTACTCTTTTACTAAACGGACTCTTTTATATAGTGCAAGTTTGGTTAATGCTAATAAAATAAAATAGGATGAATATATAATAGTTAATAAAAATATTTGGGCTATACATTTGCACATTAGATGGGATGGGGGGCATATTATATCATATACTAAATACCTAATTTAGGTACCTTCCCCCCCCCCCTAAACCCCGAAAGACAACAATTTAAACACAGTTCTTGCCTTTGTTTATATCCCAGAAGGCAGCGTAAACCTGTTTTTCATCACGCATCTCGGTCTATTTCGTGACTGGTATGCATTGCCTTATATAAAAGAGTCCGTTTTGTAAAAGAGTACCGAAAAATATTTTCAATGTCCCCTGTTAAGGGACCTTGAAATAGCTTGTAATTTTGTATTTTTGATGAGTCTGGAGCAATGTGTGAGCTATGACTACCGGCTAAGTGTCAAATGACGACGTCTAGGCGTCGGTGAATGCCTCCTATCCTTCTTTACCATTTTAAAACTGGTTGCACCATTCCCTATTCATTTTTTATAATTGTATTAATTAAAAAACTTTTTTCACAAAATAAGTTTTAGCCTACAAAGAAAAGTAAAGAACTCCATTAAACAAAAAATGAGCAAAAACAAAATCAAATAATCTACCAAGCGTGAAACTACTATAAATCAGCATCGATAAATAAATGAAACATAATTTGTAATTTACTGAAAAAAATGTAAATGTTTTTACTTTTATAACTTTAATAAATCAAATAATACTAAGATTTTGATGACTAAATATCAATATATGTAAATTAAACTGACAATGCACATTCATTTGTATTTTTTTCAGTAAAGTGCAAATTATGTTCTGGCATTGGGAATGCACAGGGGTTTTGAGCCCAACTTATGTTAATTTCTGCTCGTTTTGAGTTTGAATCGGTTATTTATTGTAATTTCTGTTCGTTTTTGGTTTCATTTATTTATTGATGCTGATTTGTGGTAGTTTCACGCTTGGTAGATTATTTGATTTTACTTTTTCTCATTTTTTGTTCAATGAAGCTCTTTACTTTTCTTTGAAAAACTTATTTTGTGGAAAAAGTTTTTTTTAATTAATTCCTGTTTGTTTCATATTGACATTGTCTTTTCAGAGAAAAAGAAAACAATACTTTAAATCTTTTCATTTTTTTCAAAAATTTATAGTTTGGCCTGCTATTTGTATGCTGGAGAAAAATTTTCAGCAATTTTTAACAACATAAACTCTTTTAAAAATCAGGACACAAATAGTACTGTTTAATTTAGTTTCATACCTCCTCTAGTTGACCTGAAATGGTAAACTTGATACCATTCGCAAAAAGTCTGTTTACTTTCTTTGATAGCTTGGATACACTTACGCTCTTTTGATTTGGTTAAATTTTAAGAGCAGAAGCAGCCCCGAAACTTTGAACATAATACCCTCAGTCGTTCTTGGGATACTGCTGAGATGCCTTATTGGGAAATAGCACTAACACAGTGCATTTTCATTTAATCTTATGGCAACATTTAGTTTTTAAACATAAAGTCAAATGGAAGGGTGGGCGTGGAAGGGGGATTAGTTTTCCTCCAATCACTTTCGACCATTAAAAAGGGCATCAGCCCTTTCTATTTGCAATCGAATGAGCCCTTTTCGAAGTTCCTACGACAACTCCTTCGATACAAAGTGCCCTGGTCTAAACAACAACAACAACAAAATAATACATTATACCCACATCGACAACACTTCCTATAAACGACAACGACAACACTTCCTATAAACACCTTATATGCCCCCAGGGCATAAATTACAACCCTGACCCTAAGGGCTGTGAGGGTGGTTGTCATCCTCTAAGACCTAACTTAAGGAACTTACAACTACGTTAAACAATATGGCTATCTCAAAATTTTGATTGGATGTGTCTGGGAAAATGGTGGGCGTGAGAGGGGCGTTAGTCTTTCTCCAATCACTTCCAACTATTATAAAAGGCACTAGCCCTTTCAGTTTCCAATGAAATGAACCCTTTTGAAGTTTCTACGACAAGGTTTTCAATAAAAATCTTATATACCCCCAGGGGATAACTTACAACCCTCGCCCTGAGGGCCGGGGGGGTTGTAATCCTCAAAGACCTAATTTCTAGAACTTTCTACTGCGTTGAACAAAATGGATATCTGAAAATTTTGATTGGATGTGTTTAAGGGAATGGTGGGCGTGAGAGGGGGGTTAGTTACCCTCCAATCACTTTCAACTATTAAAAAGGGCACTAACCGTCTCAATTTGTACTTGAACGAGCCCCTTTGGAAGTTTTTACAATTTTATAATCAAAATCTCTATAGGTCTCCAGGGTACAACTTACAACCATTGACCTGGGGACTTTGGGGGGTTTGTCATCCCCAAATACGTAATTTCCAGAATTTTCAACTATGTTTAACAAAATGGTTGTCTCTAAACGTTAATTGAATGTGTTTGGGGACATAGTGGGCGTGAGAGGGGGGTTAATTACTCTCCACTCACCATCGACTATTAAAAAGGGCAATTTCTATTTTAAATCAAATGAGCCCATTTTGAAATTTCTGCAACAACTTTATATATAAACTTTATATGCCCCCAGGGCATAACTTACAACCCCTGCACTGAGGGCTCTGATGGGGTTATCATCCTAAAAGACCTAATTTCCAGAACTTTTGACTACGGTTAACAAAATGGTTATATCAAATTTTTATTGGATTTGTTTGGGGAAATGGTGGGCGTGAGAGGGGGGTTAGTTGCCCTTCAATCACTTTCGACTATTAAAAGGGTACTAGCCCTTTCAACAGGGCCTAACTTAAAACCCTTGCCCTGAGGGTTGTGGGGGGATGGGTTGTCACCTTAAAGACCTAACTTCCAAAACTTTCAACTACATTGAATAAAATGGCTATGTAAAAATTTTAATTGGATGTGTTTGGGGAAAAGATGGGTGTGAGAGGGGGGTTGGTTGCCCTTAAATCACTTTCGATTATTAAAAAGGGCACTACTCCTTTGAATTTCGAATCGAATGAGCCCTTTTTCAAGTTTCTACGACTAAGATTTCACTAAAAACCTTATATGTCCCAAGGGCATAACTTAAAACCCTTGCCCTGAAGACTGTGGGGGGAGTATCCTGCTCAACGGTATAATTTCCTGAATTTTAAACTGCGTGGAACAAAATGGCTATCTAAAAATTTTGATTGGATGTGTGTGGGGAAATGATGGGCATGGATGGGGTGTTAGTTGTCTTCCAATCATTTTCGAATATTAATAAGGGCACTAGCCATTTCAATTTCTAATTGAATGAGCCCTTTTTGAAGTTTCTACGACAACGCGTTCTATAAAAACTTTATATGCCCCCAGGGCATAACTTACAATCCTAGCCCTGAGGGCTGTGGGGGAGTGTCCTCCTCAAAAACATAATTTCTATCTGGAAATCCACAATACTGAACAAAATGGCTATCTTAAAATTTTGATTGGATGTGTTTGTGGAAAAGGTGGGCGTGAGAGTAGGGTTAGTTGCCCTCCAATCACTTTCGACTATTAAAAAGGGCACTAGCCCTTTGAATTTCCAATCGAATGAGCCTTTTTGGAAGTTTTACGAAAACACCTTTCATAAAAACCTTATATGCCCTCAGGGCATAACTTAGAACCCTTGGCCTGAAGGCTGTGGGGGAGTGTCCTCCTCAAAAAAATAATTTCTATGTGGAAATCAACTACACTGAACAAAATGGCTATCTCAAAAGTTTGATTGGATGTGTTTCGCGAAATTGTGGCCGTGTAAGGGGTGTTAGTTGCCTTCCAATCACTTTTGACTATTAAAAAAGGCACAAGCCGCTCCAATTTCCAATTGAATGAGCCCTTTTCGAAGTTTCTACGACAACTTCTTCGATACGAAGTGCCCTACTCTAAAGGAAAAAATAATAAATGATACGTTGTGCCAACACCGTTCTTATATGCCCTCATGGCATAAATTAAAACCCTTGCCCCGAGGGTTGTGGTGGAGTGTCCTCCTCAAAAATATATTTTCTATCTGGAAATCAACTACGCTGAACAAAATGGTTATCTCAAAGTTTTGATTGGATGTGTTTGA
This sequence comes from Artemia sp. Qi Xiang Cuo, assembly GCF_049724085.1. Lineage (NCBI taxonomy): Eukaryota > Metazoa > Arthropoda > Branchiopoda > Anostraca > Artemiidae > Artemia > Artemia sp. Qi Xiang Cuo. Next base: position 32,517,487 of record NC_142810.1, on the reverse strand, counting down.
AGAATGATGGGCGTGGGGGGGCTAGTTGCCCTCCAATCACTTTTTACTATTGAAAAAGGCACTAGCCCTTTGAATTTTCAATCTAATGAGCCTTTTTTGAAGTTTCTACGACAACGATTTCTTGGAATGACGGGGGTGGGGGGCGGCCTAGTGGTCCTAAGATCACATCCGATTATTGAAAAGGACACTAGTCCTTGAAAATCCCAATCGAATTTACCCGTCTTAATTTTCTATATCAATATTTTCTTTAAAAACCTTATATGCCCCCAGGGCTTAACTTAAAACCCTTGCCCGAGGGTTGTGGGGGAGTGTCCTCCTCAAAAATATATTTTCTATGTGGAAATTAACTACGCTGAACAAAATGGCTATCTCAAAATTTTGATTGGATGTGTTTGGGGGAATGATGGGCATGGGGGGGGAGGGCTTGTTGCCCTCCAATCACTTTCGACTATTAAAAAGGGCACTAGCCACTCCAATTTCCAATTGAATGAGCCCTTTTCGAAGATTCTCCGACAACTCTTTCGATACGAAGTGTCCGGGTATAGAGGAAAAAAAAAACAAAAACATTGTGCCCACATAGTTCTTTACTTAGGCAGCGCTATTGCGCTGCCTATGATAACTGAATTGCAGTTTCCTCAAAATCCATATTCGTTCTTTCTGTCTTTTGTGTATCCGGCGAACTTTCAAAACTCGAAACTCGTGGTTTTCTTCTTAAAACAACGTTTGTTTAAGGTTTTCCTCTTTTTTCCGAAAGCTAGGGGAGAGTGTGACTACCCTTATGATCGATATCAAAAAATTTCAATGGCCTGGCATGAATGGAGGGGAGGAGGGTTTGAGTGTATGCTTCCCCCTATTTTCAATGATTTCCTGGTCTTACCCCTAATATCCTATAACAATCATATAGCCCACCTTTTTTTCTTTGCACCTCTTATAAACCCCCTACAAAAACTGCTTATATGACGTCCAGAGACATAAGCAGTGGCGCCTCGGAATCCCTTCCCCCGAAACACTAAAGTTTCCAGAATTTTTGGGGCATTTCTTATTCAAATTATCAAATGTTTTTGTTTTTTTTTAAATAGGAGAAAAAAAAGTACTTTCATGGCTAAGGCCCAACCCGGGTGAAAATAGTTTATTATTCAAACAATTTGTTCGACCGTTCACTCCTTAAACATCAAATCTGCTTATACCCCGAGAAAGAAAATATGAGACCGAGAAACAAGCGTCATTTAAGTTGGCAGTTTAAAATTGACCAGCAATGAAAAAGTGACGAAAATAAACAAAAAGGTTTACAATAGAGAAAGTAAAAATTATGAGCGACTACTCAGATTTTAGGTGAAAAATTGTCCCAAGTAAACTGGCTGTCGATATTTGTATATGTTTATAGAATTCTGAAGAACTAGCGCTTTCCTGAAAACTGGGCTTGCTTGAGTTTTCCATATTGTTAAAATTGCATAGTAAAATTTATTGTTTTTGTGGCCGGTAAAAGACTATGAGAGTTTATAAGTTAGTTTTTATTTTCTACAGGCTATTTAATGTTTTTTTCTGCTCCTTATCCTGTTTTATTGCGTCGTTTTTGTGTTTTCAGTAAAGTGTCTAGTTTTTTTCAGAATTCTACTCACCAGCCATCAGTTTATTAGAAACAGTATTTCACATAAACTGCTAAGCAGTAATTTTATTCGTTTTAAGTTTTAGCATCGCTCTTTACTTTTGTTGGGAAAACTTCGTTTTTAAAATTTTTGTTTCTGTTTTTAGGTTTCAAAAATACACACGATAAACCTTGCAAAAACATCTTTGTCCCACATAGGCGAAGAATATATAGACGACATGAGTTTTTGTTAAAATAAGCTATAAAGTATAGGTTTTACGTGGAATCTCTCTTAATTTTTGGCTAAAATAATTGGCAACGTTGTCAAATAAAGAGTCCATGGGGCATATTTTCCTTGTCATCTTTGAGGAGCTATTAATAAAAAAATTATTTTTATGAAATAATATCCTATAGAAAATATATACAGTTTTTGAAACTAAGCTGAAAACTAAGCTTGCTTCAGTTTTTACGAGAATTAAAATTGTATAGTAGGGCTTACTGATTTCATAGCTCACAAAAACTGTTGAGAGCTTTATAAATTAGTCTTTAATTTTCTACAGAGCCCTTAAAATTTTTCTGCTTCTACTTTTGTTTTGTCGTGTCAGTTTTGTGTCTTCAGTTAAGTGCTAAGTTTTTTAGAATTCTACAAATATAAGGAAGTGTCCCGAGCCAGTTTACCCGAGACAGTTTTTCAAGAGTATGTTGCATAAACTGCCAAGCAGCAATTTTATTCCGGTTTACAACTTTGCTCTTTACTTTCATCAGGAAGACTGAAAGCTTCTTTAAATTAATTCAAGTTAATTAATTGAAATTAATCAAATTAATGTTACCTGCCCCCTTCCCACTCACTCAAAACCTCCAAACGGCTTGAATATCATTCGCATTTTATTGAGACTGAAATGTATATTGAACAGTGGGATTTTTGCTTGTCACAACATTGACAACAACAAAAGAAGGGACGAAATCATAATAATAACCAAGATTACTGGAACGAAACAATGAAAATAGATTGATTGTTTAATATATAATGCTATTCATCCCTGCACATACCAGAAATTTGATCGTATTAATGTTATAAAAGAGGTTTAAAATATTTTTTGTTTTCAGTAAAGCACAAATGACGTTCTGGGCTTTAAGAAGGTTTTGGCGTATGTTTCTGGTAATTCAAGCTGGTTTTAAATGTGAATTTATTATTCATTGTAATTTCTTTCCGTTTTTGATCTCATGTTTTGCTGTTAAAAAAAAAAAAAAAAAAAAAAAAAAAAAAAAAAAGGACGTAAAGAATCAATACAGACAGATTTGTATGCTGATTGAGATTCTCTTGGTCTTAAAACTTTAACTAGGATGTCTTCATGGCCGGAAATCCTAAAGTGGATCAGCGTAAATAAAAATCAAATATTTCGCACTAAAAACAATACAACCCTGTTTTTCTTCTAGAACTAATTGTCCTCGATAAGCTTCCCTTGGCCCCCAATTGAAAATTCAAATCTACTTTACCCCTACCCCCTCCGTCCAATACTCCCTGAAAGCTTCAACTGGATCCTTTAAGCGGTTCGTTGCTGTTACCCGAGATATTGCGGATTTGGTATTTTGAAAGCCTGGATGTACATAGTGTCTTTTTATTTAAATCTACCCTTTCCACCAAGCAAAATTTTATAGTTCTCTTCCCCCCCCCCTCCTCCCCAAAAAAAAAATTTCCTAAGAGTTTCAATTTAATACTTGATACCGTTCGCACGATCTTGCACATATGTATTTTGGCAACCTATTAGCATCTAATGCCTTTTGATGTATCTCGCTATTTAACCATGCATAAATTGTGAGTCTCATCGGAACTTGTAGTGTAACAACTGTACTTATGTATGGATTGGAGTAAAAAATTGGTTATCCCTTTTTCCCCATCCTAAACACTTAATTTGAATTTTATTTTCCAACCCTCACTGTTTCCTTCCTGAAAGCTTCAAGTCATTTCTAAAGATTGCAAAGTTGAAGCCAATTTCCACAATCAACTGAAAATGACAGTAAAAACTAAAAAAAACATTGGGTACCATAAAGGTAATATTTATTACTATAAAAGTACTATAAAGGTACTTTATAGTACTATAAAGATAAATATGTTCTAAAAAAACTGATAGATTTCTGTTGATGCTTGAATTATGCAGGTTTATCTTACTTTTGAAAAAATTTTGAAAGAAACTAAATTTCAGCTGGGGGGGGGGGGCTGAGGCTTGGAGGGGAGGGGGCAAACAGAGTTCTGGGAGGGCACTTGCCCCCCCTGCCCCCATAGCAAATAATATCCATGATTTGAGATGTGATAACTTGATAAACTCGATGCACTTAGTGTGCTTTTGTTTTCCCACAATTTTAAATCCAATGTCCACTTTCTCTCATCAGCATTCCGTGAAAATTTCAACTTAATAAACTAAACTGTTCATCAAGGCCGTATCCAGGGGGGGGGGTTTACCCGGTTTGACCCCCCCCCCCGAAATTTTTGACCTAGTAGAAAATAAGTCGAAAATTAGTAAAACCTAGGTAAAAATCAGTAAAATTAGTCAAAAACTGAGTAAAAAATTAGTAACCCCCCCCCCCGAAAAAAAATCCTGGATCCGCCCTTGCTGTTCATGAAATATTGCGGATATGCTATTTTGACAACCCAGCAGTGCTTGGTGTCTTTTAATTTTTCTTGGTACTTTACTGTGCATGAACTACAAGTTTCATAGGAGCTTATAATGCAAAAAGATTATTTCTGTCTGAATTGGAGACAAAAGATGCTTAGCCCGTTTCCCCTCCTCCAACACTAAGTTTGAATTTCCTTTGTCCCATTCTTTTCCTTCCCTTTTACAAGAATGCCTGAATGTCTCAACTCCATCCCCCCGTCGTTCCCAAGATTTTGTAGACATGCTGTTTCTATGAGCTGGGTATACATAATATACTTCAGTTCACTGCCCTTTCTCCAAGTCAAAATCTGAAATCAACTTGACCTTCTCTAATAATCCGTCAGAGTTACAACTTAGTCCTTTAAGTCGTTGATATCATTTTTATGGATTCAGTTTTATGGAGGTTCGATGCTTGCACTTGGAGATCCAAGGGACCGCGGAGAGACCCCCCCCCCAAGATTTTTTCTGGTGCCCTCATTCCTTGTTTTCTTTCTATTTTTTACTCTTTTTTTAAATAAATATTCAATTTGGTTAATTATTGGCGCTCTTGTCGCATTGCCCCCCCCCCCAAAGATTTTGCTTATTGGCACTCTTGTCACGTTAACCCCCCGCCCCACCAAGATTGTGCTCTAGATCCGCCCCTGAATGCCTGACAGTGGTGAAAATTTGAATTTGGCAAAACAAGCTTTATGAAACGATGTACTAAGCTGTATGAACCGATGCATATAAACGCAAAAAGCCTAAAGCTAGTACAACTTAATTGCGCAAGTATAAAAACAAATATTTCTATTTATTACCTGCAATTCTTCCAATGAATAGAAGTAATTACTTCACTGAGGAAGAACAAAAATCTCACAAGTTACCACTTCTTGAATTTTTTTTATTAGAGCATGAAAGTATTCTCACGGTGTTTTTATTAATTGCTTGCAAAGCTTCCTACCCATGCTCCGGTCCTGACCCTGCAACTCGCGGATTTAGTTGACGGTATTACCGCTTATGCACCACAACATCTGCTGCTAAAATTATGTGAAGTCGTGGGTTTAGGCAAATATTGACGAGGCATATTCTAGGCAGGATATTTTTCTGGCCGGAAATCCGCAACAGAAATTGCCCTTTCATATTTATTCTTTCAAATTTAAATCGCCTTGTATCAGAAGGATATTGGAGTATGGAAATATTCGTTCCAGACACCTTACTCTTCTTACCCATCTATCTCAATCTTGATAACAAACAAGCTTGAACTAAAATTTTTGGTACTTGTCTGTTATAGCGCCGACCACTCAAGAAGTGAGTTAGGTTAATCCTAATAAAATATACCTAAGTATGATAAAAATATAATACTTTAGAAACAAATTTGGGCTATACATTTGCACATTAGAAGGGTGGGAGTAAAGCATAGCGGGTCTGCATGCAAAATGTGTTAGGTACAATTATTCTGCATATTATGAAGTAAAAATTGTTTTCTAGCTTCAAACTGCTCAAATAATTTACCCCCACCCCCTAATGTTCGAATATATAGCCCAAATTAGATATTTCCCATCTATTCTCTCACTTTTCTTTGTTTTGTCTCACGCTAAGCTGAAATAAACTAGACAAAGAAACCGGTTTTACAGTGCGTTAATGGATGAACAGCTTGAGTGGTCGGCACCATAACAGACAAGCACCAAATTTTTACGTACCTTTATTACACTCAAAGATATTCTGCAGCCTCCTTCCATCAAAAGCTGAGGATAATATTCCTTCTTTGAGTCAAAGTATGAGCAAAAGCATCGCTATAATCTCTATTCTCGGTTCGACGAGATGAAATACAATTTTCCATCTTGTTTTAAAGAAATCTTTCGCTTATTCTAATTATTCTTATTCTAATTAAACTGCCCTTATGTTTCAGGAGTGGCTATTAAAGAACCAGGAAAAAAACGAGTGAGGTGTTCAAGAGGGGCCAGTCCCCTCATGTATTTTTGATCGTTCTTCGAACACTGCCCGGAATTTCACCTCCCCCCTCCCTCCATGGAAATCCTCCCAAGAAATCTTTCGCTTCCGAAGGTTTTTTGCATTTTTTCTATTTAGCGTCTGTCATGAGACAAAATTAATGAGTTTCTGAGTAGATAGATAAATGACTTAATTCGTGTTTAGGAATCAAGCTAATGATCAATTCCAATCATATTCCTCGACTTGTCATATTTCTGAGGAATTGACTCTGAGACGAGGTATTTAAGACACCGTGTGTATCCTTCCAGAAAATCCCCCCGCGTACTAATAACGATTGTATTTTTAAATAAAAAATATTCGAAAAATCCCCGTGGAAAATTCTTTCCATGGACAATTCTCCCCAGACCCCCCCCTCCCCCCACGGAACCCTTCTCCTCCAAAAATTCTCCCTGGAAAATTTTTCCCACGTATAAACTAACTATCAAATTTAAAAACATTTTTAAATTTAAAAGTATTTGAAAATTAGGTTTAGATTACTGACTTACCCGTTGGGTGTTGTCGGACATTTAATATCCAGAAAATGTGAATAATGTAAATGCCTGCAACTGTCAAGTATTTTCGTTCGGGGGACTCTAATTTCAGTCTGCACGAAAGTATTTGAAAGATTCAGAGGGCCTTGGAGGAGGGGGGAATTTTATACCTAAAAACTTCATAAGAGTGTCATCAACAACTTCTTAAAGTTCCTTGGAGATCGGATGAACAGTATAGTAATGCATAAAAGACACACAGACATACATTCGACTTTATATATATATATATATATATATATATATATATATATATATATATATATATATATATATATATATATATATATATATATATATATATATATATATATATATATATATATATATATATATATATATATATATATATATATATATATAAATATATATAAATATATATATATATATATATATATATATATATATATATATATATATATATATATATATATATATATATATATATATATATATATATATATATATATGTGTGTGTGTGTGTGTGTGTATATATGTGAAATAAAAAATTCAGTAAATTGGGAGACCTGCCTCTCCTCAATATCCCGCTCTTTACGCTAATCTTTTTAATATTAAAAAAAATATTCTTATTCTAATTAAACTGCCCTTATGTTTCAGGAGTGGCTATTAAAGAACCAGGAAAAAAACGAGAAAGGTGTTCAAGAGGGGCCAGTCCCCTCGTGTATTTTTGATCGTTCTTCGAACACTGCCCGGAATTTCACCTCCCCCCTCCCTCCATGGAAATCCTCCCACGAAAAATTCCTCCTTGGAAAGTTCTTCCCGAAAAAAAATCACCCCCCCTCCCAAAAAAATTCCCCCAGATAATTTAATCTTCACTGAAAATTCTTCCCGGAACCCTCCCCCCCCCCGATGTAAAGTTTAACCTGTGGAAAATTCAACCACGGAGAGTTTCTTCCGTGGAAATTCCAACTCCCCACCTCTACAGAAAAATTCCCGAGAAAATTCCATTCTAGCAGAAAATTTCCCTCGGACAATTCCCCTGGAACATCTCCACATGTAAAATTGAGTTTCCAAAGTGAAAGTAACACAAATAAAAAGATTTTTCACATAGGAATTCTTCCAAATTCCTCCTTCTAAAATGTCTCCTTGAAATTTTACTCTCGAATTCTTTCCTTCCTATGGAAAAATTCTCCCTATGAAAAGTATCCTCCCGTAGAAAATCCCCCCACCCCCAACAAATGTCTGTATACTTCCCAATGACAAATAGTATAAATGATCAATGGACAAATTTCATAACCTACAGTTTCATAGCTTACAGTACCTTTCGACTATGCTGAACCAAATGGCTATCTAAAAATTTTGATCGGATGACTTGGGAAAAAAGGGCGGGGAAGGAGGTTAGTTGTGCTTGAATCTTTTTGATCACTTGAAAAGGGCAGTAGAACTTTTTATTTTTATTCGAGTGAGCCATCTCCCGATCTCCTAGGACCATTGGTACGATTCAATTATCCCTGGGAAAAAGCAAAAAAAAAAAAAATGCCCATGCGTGATCCGTGACGCGCAAACCAAGCAAAATTCGGTGTTTTTGCAGATGGGAGCTTGCAACCTCTACATTTAGGTTTTTGATACGCTGAACCTGATGGTACGATTTGCATTGAGATTCCTTGAATTTTTAGGTGTGTTACCCACCCAACTTTTTGAAAATCAGGCGAATTTTTTCAGGCTCGTTGCTTTTAATGGATAACATAAAACTTAATAGATTTTATATATTTGGAATCAGCATGAGAAGCCAGTCCTTTTTTTGTTTCTATTGTTGTCAAAATTCCGTTTTTTAGAGTTTTGATTACTATTGGGCCGAGTTACTCCTTACTTACAGTTCGTTTCCACGAACTGTTTGATATATTATTATATGCCAAATGGTTATATCCAGGAGAAATGAATGAACAACCTTTTTCCGAACCCTTTTCCATGTGAGAAAGTTTATAAAGTATATTTAAATTGAACGTATTTTGTGAACTCAGCTCTAATTTTGAGTGGAGAAGCGAGTGATTAAAGGATAATGGGGGGGGGGTTGCATTTAGGTGGTTGTCCAGAATCAACAAAAAAGACGGATAAATACATGTTTATACCGTAATTTTCAGTCTTTATCTGTTCTTAAAGGAAATCGATTCTAGTGAGAGCTAGAAACATCGAAATAAGTGAAATAATAAATTTATATTTACGGACTATTTTACCATTTGGATATATTTTTTCGCTCATATAAGGTCATCTATTATTTTATTGTTCTTTTAGTTTGATTTGATAACCTGATTATAATTCAAATTTGCTAATAAGCGAGCAGAAGAGTGGAGTTTCTTGTCGTACGGGCAGTTGTACCTGTCAGGGGTGTTACTCCCTTAAACTGTGGGGATCGGGTAGCAGGAAACTACACTTCCTTCGCTTATTTGTCTCTAGTTCTTATGATATGTACAGTGAATAAGGAATAATGGACTTGTTTTTTCGCCGGTTTTAAATTTTTTGCAGTTTAACCGTGATAATTGAGTGAATGAAAACGAAATACTGAAATTTGGAAAGGAGTTTTTTCTGGACTTGGCGAGTGTAATCGAAGCTAAAAAAAAACTCCTCTACGATGCGGCTTCGCTTATTGGTAGAGCTTCCGAGAAGACAGGGGCCGAAGGCTTTGGAAAGCCATCTGAAGGATATAGATAGATAGATAGATAGATTTATTTTCCATATACCAGTAAAATAATTACATAACAATCTACAAATGTCTACAATATGTTAAGTATATTCGAGAAATGTGACGATGAAGACATAGACCTACCGATGTTTGTAATTCGTTCTCCAAATGATGTACCTGTCATCCCTGCTTTGGTTTAAAGTTTGAACGCGAAATTGAATAGAATGGAACACTTCCTAAAGACTGTTTCAAGTATGTTCAATTCGTATGATAATCACTTTCCACCACTGCCTGCCCGTGCGACGCCGTCAACTGACTTTCACACTCCTGTTGTTGTCTCTAAAGTGCCGCATACACTAAATGACCCGATAAAACGCAAAGAAGTGCTCGATAAAGTGAGCTGTCACGATGCAGTTACCAAGCTGAGTTTCCGAGCTGACAAATGGCTAATCAATGTTAAAAAATCTGCTGCTGAAGAATTCATAGACTCTATTTCAGTGATTTTAGCAGAATCTCCATCCAAGGTGATCACTAAGCGGTTTTTCGGGGTAGTCAGAGGAATATCGAAGGACTTAGACCTCTCATTCTTTCAAGGATATCCAGGTGTGGTGGAAGCTATGCGGCTCAGTGACACTGGCACGGTTAAGCTTGAGTTTTGTGACTCCATGTCAAAAGCCAAGGCTATGCAAAATGGTGTTAAACTTGGATATGAATGCTTATCTGTGAAAGAATATCTGTCGGCAGCTCGGTGCTGTCAAAAATGCCGTTCGCCAGACCATAAAGTAGCTGATTGTGCATGTTTGGTTGTGAAGTGTGCACGCTGTGCGGGCCCTCATATTTCCACCAAGGATTCTCCCTGCCAGCTTGATGCAAGATGTGCAAATTGTGGTGAAAATCATGCCTCCTTTAGTCTTAGATGCAAAGTGCTGCGAAATATCATTGCCAAGAAGAAATGATTGTGCTTGTTTCAATTGTATCGCTTAACATAAACGGTATTTGTTTAAAGGAGCATTTAATTGTCGAGTTGTATGATAGGTTTGACATAGTCAGTCTTCTAGAACACATTTTGACTTCTGCTAGTATTAACCTATTAAAAAAAACTCTTATTCATTTCCGTTCTACAACTAATGGAGATGTCGCTTTTGGTAGGTTTTCTGGAGGCCTAGCGTGCATTCTTAAGAATAACCTGAGATTGCTCTCTTCAGCTGGTCTTCAAAACGACTAACTCATCCTTGAAGTTTGGCTTGGTAGTACTGTTATGATAAATGTGAATCTCTCGTGTAACAAAAAAACTATTTCCGCTTTAAACGCGTATATAAAAGCCTCAGCAAATCTTAAGGCTATTCTTGCATCTGTTGTATCGACTGGTTATGATTTCATAGTGGTTGCTAACTTCAACGCATATATTAAAAGTCTGTAAGTTACATCTAATATAGTCCTTAATGTTTTTTCTGCTTATAAAATAGTCGAAAAAAGTGTTGGTTATTCATATATTCACCAATCTCGATGTTTATCTATTATTGATCATGTGGTTTCTTCATCAAATATTATTATGTCAATTCTTCTTGTTCATGAAGACGATCGTGATATTGACCACCTCCCAATTTTGTTCATAGCTTCAGTAGTTACTACCTGTTCTAATAGAGCATTTGCACTTAGTTAGAAGAAGTATTTCAGGAGTAAATGTAGTACAGACAATTTTGTACTATATATCACTACGTTGTCTACGTTATTGTGTTCTTCAAATAGCTCCTTAGAATGTGCTTCAAGTTAGTGACCGTTTCTGAAATAATAATCAATCTGTAAATGATTATTATTAAAAAATGATTTGGTTCTTAAAAGAAGCAGACGCGACTGCTGTTCCTCTAGCAAAAATTAAAATTAAAACTAGAAAACCAGAATGGGTTTCGGACCAAGAATTAAAAGTTGTAAAGAATAAAGCTAGGTTTTGGCTACGAATATGGGTGTCTTTCGGTTGGCGAAATCGAAGAGTTGTCTTCGATCTGAAGCAAAGTACCACGCGTGCTTATCAAAAATGTTTACAGCAGTTTAGAATATCTGATTTTTATTTTCCTACGTCAAGAAGGGAAGGGTCTCACGTGCTGAATTTGGATAAGCTTAGTAGGGATTTTTCAGAAAGTTCTCTAGTAGTTCATACCTAGGAGTCGTATTATAATGATATTTTCGGCAAGGTGAACCGGGAAGTTGAAAAGTTTTTTAGTAGTCTTCTTGAGTCGTGTTCGCCTAATCATATTTCTCAGAGTAATGTATTACCAGTTTCTATAGTTGATGTTGGTCAAGCTATTAAGAACATGCAATCTAGATCAGTTGATGAAGACGGAACTTCGTTTTGTCATCTAAAAGTAGTTTGCCCAAGTTTGTTAGTTCACCTTCAGCTTATGTTTCAGATGTGTTTCTGTAGTTCTATGATGGCTTACGACAATTTTCCCTGTGGCACAGTCACCTTAGTTTTGAAGCGTGGAAAGATTTTCTCAGAGTGTACTTCTTAATGAACAGTCACGGTTTCGTGCAATCTTAGCAAAATCTATGAATATATTATTCTCCTTTTTAATTCAAAAAATGCTGATTTTGATGAAAACCAAAACGGCGTTAGAAATAGGCTGGGATGTCCGCCTGCCCTTCACGCTCTAGCTCCCTTTTTGTTGCATTCTATAAATAATCAATACCTTCTTCATATCTTTGTTCTTGATCTTTCGACAGCCTTTGATAATATAGGCCACACATATGCCGTTTGTTCACCTTTTTCTAGCTAAATTAGGCTTTCTATTAAAGTTTTGTTACGATATTGGTATTTTAACTCTTTTGCTTGGAGTAGTTCTTGATTCAAAGGTCTTTGTTTGACGTGCGGTCCGTCAAGTTTGTTTGCTCTCTTCAATAATTTTTAAGCCCTGTACAGCTCTGCTTCTTTTGTCTTTGCTTTCAACTTTTATCCTGATTGAATTGATGTCTTGTAACTCATTTATGCGCATGGTGTTTTGCGTGTAAGTCGTTCTAAGGAATAGCTTTTACATTTTGTTAACTGGAACACACAGCACTTAAGACGGATTGTGTTTAGTTTGAATATTGACGAAAGTAAGTAAACTTCGTTTAGGTTTAGTGTGAGTCTTCCTCTTAACTATGTGCTTTGCACTGTTTTAATCATCTCTTCTTTTCAATGGTTTAGTATTCACATTACTAATAATATCAAAACACTTGGGTTGTAACTGTATTTAATACAAAAAAAAAATTCAGAGACGATATCCAAAAATTGTTACAAAATTAGGGAGGTACAATAGAAAAGTACTTGGTAAATTAAATTCTTCATTTTGCGATCTTTCTATTATTTTTTTATCTGGTTTTCTTCAAATTCTGAAGCCTAAATATCTGAAATCTATCCAGACTTATAATTTTAATTTTACTTGATATCTTTTGAGCCTCCCTCCATGGTTTCAGAAGCAGTATCAAATATAACAAGTTGTTCTTTCTTATTTACGGGAAAAATGATTATGCTTGTGAGAAAATTGTCGTTATCTGCATGTCTAACTGCGCACCCTAATTAACGTCGTCTATTGTAAATAATTGTTAATCGTGCGTGTTTGCTCTTTTTTTTTTTCTGTTCTTGGTGTTTTCTACTACTTTTTTATAGTGGGTAATAAATAAATTATTATTATTATTATATGTTAAAAAAAAAAAAAAAAAAAAAAAAATGGACAGCCATGTATGGAGGCTAAAGGATCACGAGATTCAGGTCCACCGGCATCTTGCAGAAAGAATTGACGTAGCCTGGTGCAATATTGGGCAGTTTTCTCCCTTAGCAAATTTAGTTCTGTTTCTAGAAATGTTTTGAGAAGGGATTGTATAGCTGGGTTCTGAAAGAAGATGGTGAATTTCCCTCCCTTCGCTCTGCTTATTTAGTCACTTGCCCCTCCTCTCTCGTCGTAGGTAAATTCTCTCTCTCAGGTAATGATTTTCTTCAATACTATCCATAATATCTTACTTGTGTCAAAAATTTTGCTCCTCCGCCCATGGGTGCTCATAAGGTGGGGGGGGGAGGCAGAGGGCACCCGCCCCCCTGGATAAATGATGTTGCCTTGTTTTTATATTTTTGTTCTGAGATTTCTATTATATAGCATCAAAAGTGCCAATTAGACGAGGTTTGCCCCCCCCCCCCTGGAATTCAGCTTATGGGCGCCCATGCCTCCGCCCTCGAAAAAAATCAGCGTAGGTTCTAAATTAACGTCCTCTATGCCGTACTCGGACACTCCTTGCTAATTTTTTCTCTCCTGACGATATCGGTTTCGACTTCACAGCGAGTTCCAAGTTCTGTTTTGACAAATATATTGACCAATTCTGTTTTTGGGTGGCTTCAAATTATTACCCAGTTTTCTATAACTACCCTTGAATTCAGAAACGTTGCTAGCAATGGCGCCAGCACTGAAAATAGGAACAATATATTAAAGCAATTAAAGCGCGCTTTGGTGGTTCTTTGGCCGCAGGTATTTTGTCAAATATCTAGATATTTTTGTATTGACATGTTTCGATCCCAGTTTTACGGTCGGTAAATTCTGGCAAGGTTCAAAATAGGAGTTACTTGCATAAATGACAAATTCAATAGATTATCTGGTTTCGAAATTCCATTCAATCTTTCGGTGACACTGGATAAAGAATCGTTCTTATTATCATGAACATTTTTGACGCTTGGCCCATTCTTTGCCGTCATTTTTTTATTTCATTTGAAGAAGAAATTCGGAATTTAAATTTGATTTTTGTATTAAATCATATTCTACGTCTATTTTTCTAATCATTCCCGGTACATAATCTGTGGTATATTATACACGTGACTTTTCATCTCAATCGTTTTTTTCTATAACATTGCTTGTTCCCAGGGTCGTATCCAGGATTTTTTTTGGGGGGGGGGGGATATAAAGATTTTTTCTGGGGGTTTACAAAAAAAAATTTACAAAACGCATCACAAACTTGTTTATATTCATTTTTGTTACGTTTTTATGAATCGGAAAAATATTTCGGGGGGATTCAAGCCCCTTACCCCCGCCCTGGATACGGCCTTGGTTGTTCCCATTTGTCTTGTATACTTCTGTTTTGCCTCTCTATATTTTATAGTACAAAAACAAAGTTTGTGTACATTCCCTCAAATATCCGAAATCAGGCCCACTCACAGAGGGAGGGGGACTCAAGCCGCACAAAGGAATTTGTTTTGGAAGGTGTCACATTTCAGGAGGGCGCACTTCTGAAGAAAAATGAAAAAACTAGACAAATTATGTAGAAAATGTATGGAGTCACATAAAAATCGTGAACATATAGAAAGGTCGGAGGATATGGGCCCGAAGTCCTTCCAAGGTTTTATCCTTGTATGGTATACCAGACAAATACATTAAAGTGATTAGTGCTATGTACGAGAATAACACTGCTGCGGTTAAAATAGGATATGAGGCTAGTAGCTGGTATTGTATCAAATCAGGAGTGAAACATAGTTGTTTTCTATCTCCTGTTATTTGGATCATTTTGATCGACCTTGTCTTAAAGAGTACAGTAAAGGCAATGGGAGACCACGGAATCAAATGGGGAGGAAACACTCTCCTGGACTTAGATTATGCTGATGATTTAAGTATCCTAGATGAAAGTGTGAGCAAAATGAATGAAGTTTTAGAGGTTTTGCAATTTGAGGGTGCTAGAATACGTTTGAAAATTAATGTAAAGAAGACTAAGACTCTAAGGCTAGGAATAAGTGAAGATGAAAAGGTGAAGTTGGGTAATGAAAAGACTGATCAGGTGGGCAGCCTCACTTACCTTGATAGTATTATTAATCAATATGGTGGGAGCAGTGAAGATGTTAAAAGTAGAATAGCCAAGGCTCAGGGTGTTTTTTCACAGTTAAAATAAGTTTGGAAGAATAGGAAGATAAGTCTGCAAACCAAGATTAGAATATTAGAAGCTACGGTGACGACAGCGGTCAAATATGGTTGGGTGCCCGGCTGACTGAACGTATTTCAAACAATAGGCTATTCGAAAAATGTGGTTCAATACCGCTCTCTAGGGCTATTATGAAAGAAAGGTTGAGGTGGCTAGGGTCCGTTGTGCGGATGAAGGATGACAGATTGCCGAAGATTGTTTTTTTCGGCCAACCGTCTAGGGCTAAACGGAAAGCAAGTCGTCCTCATCTGGGGTGGGAGGACGTCATAAAGAAAGACTTGAAGGAAATGGGAACTTCGTGGGCGGGTGTAAAAATGGAGGTTTTGAATAGATTGGGGTGGAGGAAGAGCGTGCGTAGCTGTGTTGGCCTCAGGCGGCTTGGTTCTGCGGTGAGTTGTTAGTAATAGCAGTAGTAGTAGTCCTTCAAAGTGTTCGGGGGGCCCTTTCCACTTAAATTTTCATGTTCTATTGCTTTTCACGTATTTTTACAATGTTTCTTACGAGTCACTGTGTTTTCGGTGTTTTTTCCTATAAGAAGACCAAGTCGCTAAGACTAGGAATAAGCGAGGTGAAAAGGTGATGATGGGTAACGAGAAGACCGATCAAGTGGACAGCTTGATCTACCTAGGTAGAACTACTAGTAAAGACGGTGGGTGCAGTAAAGATGTGAAAAGTAGAATAGTCAAGGCCCATGGTGTTTTTTTCACAGTTGAAAAAAGTTTGGAAGAATAGGAAGATAAGTCTGCGAACCAGGATTAGAATATTGGAAGCTATAGTGTTCCAATGTGGCTCTGAAGCATGGGCGCTCCGAAAAACGGAGGATGATTTGCTAGATGTTTTCCTGCCTACGGATTGTTTGGGGTATCCGACTGACTGACCGTATGTCAAACAGTAGGCTGCACGAAAAATGTAATTCAATCCCGCTTTCTAGGGCTATAATGAGAGAAAGGTTGAGATAACTGGGACTCGTTTTTCGGATGAAGAATAACAGAATACCAAAGATGGTCCTTATCGGCCAACTGACTAGGTCCAAACTTCCTGGGAATGTATAAAGAGCGGGGCGTTGTATAGATTAGGATGAAGGAGGAGCGTGCGTAGTTTTGTTGGCCTCTGGTGGCTTGGTGCTGCGGTGAGTTGTTAGTAGTAGTGGTAGTATTTGCGTAAGCGTTCTCGCCTATCTCCGTACCTTGATAAAGTGACTTTGAAGTTCCAGCTTTAGTCTACTTAATTCGGATAACCTTTTACTACTCCCTTCGCTTTGTATAGGTGATCTAGCCTTTTTAACCAAGACCCCATCCAGACCCATATAAATAATGCACAATTTGACAGAAACAGGCATTCTTATGACGGGTGAATACTTTATGGTGGTATTTTTTGTACCCATATTATACCAGAACGTGAGGGAAAATTTAATAGACGGCTCAGATCAATTTTAAACAAAAAGAAGGATATAGGTTAATGTTTTCCTTGTTTCACTCAGCCATTTTTAGGTGATTTGCTGTTGTTCCCTGACAAGATTTCTGATTTTATGTCGTATTTTTGAACTATTTGGTTAAAAAGTTTACGCTTTAAATCAGTAAATAATTTAGTGTACCGTATCCAGACAGATACGCAGGAATATTTTCAGGGGGAGGGGAGGGGCAATAGTAAAAAAATGCGGCGGGGGCAAATGATAAAAAAAATGTTTTATTTGATAATTTGAATTTATGACGCTATTAAATAAGATAGGAAAAACGACTATCTTTACATGAAAGAAAAGAGCGATATTAGCCTAACACTTAAAACGAACAGAAATATTTCAGTATAAGAAGCGGGTCGCCTCAGCCGTCCGCTATTTATACTAAAGTTTTATAGTGTTTTAAAAGAATTCTTATCCAATATCAACGACCTTTCTGTTTGAACAGTTCTTCTTAAGAAATTAGAACAAAGAGTTAAACTTAAGCGTAAAGAACGCGGGGCTAAAAAGGAAAGGTCCCCCTCATATACAAATAATTTCTGTTCTTTTATGTTTTGATATCGCTCTTCACTTTCATAGGAAAAAAAAAACTTTTTTTTTTAATAGCATGTCCAGGCTAACCCTACATGCGTCGTGGGCTACTGCCCCTCAATCTGACTCAAATCTGAGTGTTTAAATTTATTTTTAACTTTTGGACAGCAATGCTCTGAGAAAAAAAAACTTATTTGGTGTATTTACTTTTCGAAATAAAGCACAATTATCGAAAATAAACTACCATATAAAAAAAATATGATACATAAAATAAGTATTCTATATACCATATGTATTTTATAATATATATATATATATATATATATATATATATATATATATATATATATATATATATATATATATATATATATATATATATATATATATATATATATATATATATATATATATATATATATATATATATATATATATATATATATATATATATATAGTTTTGTTATCAGACTCCATTTTCTGGAGTGTCCTTTACAATTAAGCCGGATCTCTCCTTCTTGCAGTTCACTATCACGAATTGGTGACGATTTTTCTCCTGAATGAACTTCCTGTTCTTCATCACTAGTAACCACACAAAGGCATTTTTAGCTTGCCTGCTAATCCATTACAATTATTCTGTGTTGTCCATCAGATTATTCACATTTCCTCCTCACAGAAGCCGTCTTTTTACAACAAACGGAAATTGCTTTGTGGGCCATACACGAAATGTTTGGGCACTATAATTGTAGGAAAATGCCGGCTTTTATATTACAGTTACGATGCCATGGCTTATATTTCAGTGGTCTGTAGAATTTATGTTTTTTAAGATTGTTCACCACAGGTGGGCTGTGTAGGAACCTCAGAATTAACCTACTGGACTGGGTACTAAAGTCAGTAAGTTTTCCGTATCAATCTGTTAATGCATCGGAAATGTTTTTCACTACAGACCAGTTCGACTTGGCAAGTGAAATCCCTATTCGCCTTATATTTCTGGAATAACAAAAACATAAAAAAAAATCGGTAAGTTATGCCTTCATATGATATTTTCCGTTTTAATACCTTTAATTAAATGAAAAAATAAGTTTTTTCAATTGAAAGTAAGGAGCAACATCAAAATTAAAACAAAAGAAATTATTCCGCATATGATGGGGTGGCCCCATCCTCTACCCCTTGTTTACTTCAACTTAACAACTTCAGCCGTTCCTTAGAAATTACTGATATTCCGTTTTCACATCCAGCAAGTACATTGGTTGGTTGTGTTCGGTATCCCTCTTAACATTTTCTTAAAGTTTTAGCCTAATAACCTAATCCTTTTTGGAGATCCAAGATCAGACATACCCCATTTTCCAAATAAAAAAAAAACTTCTGTGTTAACAATAGGTAGCTTGCATAGCTTGCAGCACTTGTCCCGGGGATATGGGGGTATTGTCTATTTGACCTTTTGACTATTTATAACAAAATGGCTATTTCAAAATTTTCAGCGGATGTATTTTAGGAGAGAAGGAATGGGAGGGGGCTGGTTGCTCTCTGATCCCTTTTGACTCTTAAAAAAAACTTGAACTTTCGATTTCCAATCAAACGAACCCCCTCCGAAGTTTATATGACCACCCCTTCTGTATGAATCGCTTCTGGAAAAACCAATTATAATACATTGAACTCTTATGGCCCTTTATTATTGCCTCTGATTAACTAAACAATCTCAATCATCTAATATTTGCAATATAAATTAATTCCAATAATAATATTAATTGTCACAAGAAAATAGTTTTAGTTGTCCTTCTTGTAAATTCTGTATTTCTAGAATCAAATATATATATATATATATATATATATATATATATATATATATATATATATATATATATATATATATATATATATATATATATATCAATAATAAATAAATATATATATATAAAAATATTTATAAATAAAAAAATATATATAAATAAAAATAAACAAAGACTACACAAACTATGGTTCCTCATCTTCCCCCTATATATATATATATATATATATATATATATATATATATATATATATATATATATATATATATATATATATATATATATATATATATATATATATATATATATATATATATATATATATATATATATATATATATATATATATATATCAAGGCCGTATCCGGGGCGTCGGACCCCCCCCCGAGATATTTGTCCGGCTCGTAAAAACGTAACAAAAATGAATTTAAACAAATTTTGATGCGTATAAGGTTTTTTTTGTATATATATATATATATATATATATATATATATATATATATATATATATATATATATATATATATATATATATATATATATATATATATATATATATATATATATATACAACCGGCTCTAAAAGTACAGATATTTAGTTCAGAACTGAAAAATTTACATAGCCTCGGGAAAAGGATAATAATTGGTCATTACTGTATTGAATACCCGCTCCGTGTCCAATTTTGTTTCTTAAATATTAATAAGTGTGATCTTTAATGTACCATTATATTTAAAGGTAGGCTATCTTCTTTAGCATGCTTAATGAGCGATACATCACACCTTTTTAAAAGTTTATTAGTGGCGCTCCCAAGGCTCCAGGCACGATTTTTGGACTGATCAACTTTCGTTTTTGTAATTGTTATAAGTGTTTACCATTAATATAAATATTATGATTTTGCTTCAACGACACCGGTAATCATGGTCTTCTTGGCTTCAGGTACCCTCCTTCCGAATATTTTGTGAATACGGACACTTTAGTGCAGAAGGTAGGGGACGTTCGGAAGTGGCGAACGTCGTCTGAAAATACATCTGCTCTGTCCGCATAGCCCAAGATCACCTGTCCCATAAATTTCTATTAAATATAGTTATTTTTGTGGGATGCTACCATTTCGAACAACCGTCACAAGCACTAAAGGTCAGATTGTTACTGTCGATGTTATGACGGGACGACAAGGAAAATCCGTCAGAACATCGACACGTCAGGACATTGTCAGTCATAACATCGACACGTCAGGAAATCGATAGTCACAATTGCTACCCGTCAAGACTTCGACAGTCATAACATCGACACGTCATACCATCAAAAAAAAATTTCATAACGAAAATCCGTCAGAACCACTAACCGTCAGATCGTCGATACGTCATAACATCTAAAAAAAAATTCATAACGAAAATCTGTCAGAACCACTAACCGTCAGAAAGTCGACAGTCATAACATCGACACGTCATAACGTCTAAAATTTTAAAAACTTTAGTTTTTTTGGGGTTTAGAGGGGGGGAAGGTACCTAGATTAGGTTAGGTTACGTATTTAATATATGTTATGCTTTAACCCCCCCCCCTGATGTGCAAATATATAGCCGAAATTTGTTTCTAAACTATTATATACTTATTACTATTATATAAACTTATAATTTTTTTTCATATCGAAAATCCGTCAGAACCACTAACCGTCAGAACGTCGACAGTCATAACATCGACACGTCATAATATCTAAAAAATTCATAACGAAAATCCATTAGAGCCACTAACCGTCAGAACGTTGACAGTCATAACATCGACACGCTATAACATCTAAAATTCGTTTAGATGTTATGACGCGTCAATGTTATGACTGTCGACGTTCTGACGCGTAGCGATTGTGACTGTCGATGAACTGATGTGTTAATGTTGTAACTGTCGATGTTCTGACGGGTAGCAATTGTAACTGTCGATGAACTGACGTGTCGATGTCATGACTGTCGATGTTCTGACGGGTAGCGATTGTGACTGACGATGCTCTGACGTGTCGATGTTATGACTGTCAATGTTCTCATGGATTTTTTGTCGATGTTATGACGGATTTTGTCGATGTCCTGACGGTAGCGGTCCTGATGTGTCGATGTCCTGGCGCCTTCCCAATTTTTGTAAGTACGCCAGTCACGTACCCAAGAATTTTTTCCGGAGGGCGAATTATTATTTTTTTTGGTTGGGGGAGAGTGGGCTCTATAATAAAATAAAATAAATTAAAATTTGAAAAGGAAGTGCCTAGAAACTAAAGAAAATTTTGGGTTTTTGGAGGTGAATGAGGCTCCCTCCAATACGTCCCTTGATGACCTTCCTGATGAAACTTCATGATAGGAGGGGGTACTGGAGGGGCCAATGGCCGATTTTGTGCCGCAAATCATAAAAATAGAATACTCTTGCCTAATTTCCTTTCAAACTGAATACAATCTGTCTAATGCCCACTTTTCTGCTCAAAGAGGTTGGCAGTAAAAGGGCACGGGGAATGTTTAAGGGATTACGACTCCATTTTGTTTCTCTTACTATACAGACTGACAATTATTGCGCAATTTGTGGTTCAAACAAGGTGCTTGATGCCTCCTGTTCTGCTAGACAATAGTCTAGCAAGGGCTGGGTAGGGGGTATTGGTGGGTAATGGGATTGCCTTTGTGTCTTTATATACAAACAGGTTCGAAATCCTGGCATAATTCCGCTTCAAAGAAGGTGCAACATCTCTGCCTTTCTGCTAAAAGGCTGGTAGGGAGGATGGGGCTTCAGGGAGCCATGAGTCTAGTTTTCGGCTATACTGTTACAGAATAAATATCATCTAACGTTTTACAAAGGGTGTAGCGTCTACTTTTCTGCTAGTTAGCTTTGGTTGGCTGTACGGGTGGCCATGAAGGGGCCCCAGGTCTACCTTGGTCCTCTAGTTTTTGCTGCATTGTTCTAGTTTTACAATATTCAACACGCTTACCAAAGTCCTGCAGAGTTGGCCGGGTTTTTGAGGAGTTTTTCGCCTACATTATTTCTCCAATGATACCAAATGAATATCTGTATAAACAAGGTGTAAAATACTTGCCCTTTTACTAAGAAGTTCATGGTAGGAGCGGGGGGGGGGGGCCTTTTAATGATGCCACCCACCCGCTTTGGTCCTTAGGTCATACACGTAGAAAATCTTTGGATGATTCTGTTCCAAAAACGGTGTAACATGCTCATATGTCTGCAAAGAGTTGGTAGCAGGAGGAAAGAGATGAGGGATGTTGAAGGTGCCGCTGGCCTACTTTGACTTCCTGATCATACAGGTTGAAGATCCGTGTGTAATTTTGGTCCAAAAAGGTGGACCATACCTACCTGTGTGAAAAATGCTGTATTGAATTGAGCGTGAGATGGAAAGGCCACTAGCCCATTTTCTGCTTTTTCGCTCGTTGTTATAGTGAATCTGGGGCTGATTTGTTTTTTCAACGAATCAAAACATGGATGTTTCTTACGCAGTCATTATCATTTTTTTTTTCCGACGAGTATCACGACAAAGAAGTTTTCAGGAGCTCACAATTTTTAAAATGTTTTTTTGATGAGTGAACGTTTGTACAAAGAAGACTAATACAATGCACTTTCATCAGTTTTTCAACGTAGAAAAACCATACCCCTCTTAGTTGCAAAGTTGATTTTCATGCTGTTGGCCGTCCCACGGTATGGAAATCTCTAAGTCTTATCTCAAGATTATTCTAAGAATAAATTTTGATGATCGGACCAGTGAATCGTCAATTTCTGTCTTCTTTCACGTTCGAAACTGTTGCCTGCTTGGCTTCTAGCTTAAATTAAGCTTTCCATTCGGAAGCAGAATTATGACCAGAATGAACGAAAGTTTAGCGCAACAACATCAGATAGTCCTTCTGACTTACAACTCTACTTCATTCAGCTTCCACACTGTAGCCTCCGGGTCCAAGATAAGTGAAAGCCATCCTTTCTGGCCACTAGCAAGAACTACATGCAGCTCTAGAATATAATTTTATGTTCGTCAATTCGGAGGTGCCCCAAAGTCTTGGCAAAAACCGCAGAGACCAGACCCTTACAACTTGCTCTCAAGAAACTGGGGCCAGCGGCTGAGGGAAAAAGAAAAAAACTAGTGTGGTGCTCCCCCCGTACTATTTGGAACTTCACGCTGACTTGAAAACACCAGTTTTTGTCCAGGCTCAATGAGACAACAGTATGTAATTACGAAAACAGATTTTCACTAAATCCAGAAACGAATCTGATACTTCTCAAAAATCGAGACTAAATCGAAATGAAAACTACACTGTTGAAGTATCTATCGTTGGAAATCCTGAACTGGAGGTTTACAGTCCTCCATTTTTCAAAAAAGGAAAATCACATTTTGCATGGGTAGCACTGGTAAGGAAGGCTGTATCCAGGATTTTGGTTCGGGGGGAAGGGGGCTTGTTTTACAAAAATCCCTAAAGATTTTGATCGATCCAATTTTAAACCTAAATCCATCCCAATGTCTTGATTTTAAGTGTACATATGTCTTTTTGGTAATTGTGTAGAATCTAGTAAGTGCGCGACAATTGTATTGCAAAGATCTTTATGAAAACAAGTTTAAGCTGCCTTGTGACGCATAAACAAAGCGT
This sequence comes from Artemia sp. Qi Xiang Cuo, assembly GCF_049724085.1. Classification (NCBI taxonomy): domain Eukaryota; kingdom Metazoa; phylum Arthropoda; class Branchiopoda; order Anostraca; family Artemiidae; genus Artemia; species Artemia sp. Qi Xiang Cuo. The sequence goes on along the minus strand of NC_142810.1, from coordinate 32,493,775 downwards.
TTCTCACTCCGGGAACTTTATGTAAACTTTAATTTTTTGGGGTTTAGGGGGACTAAAAGGTACCTAGGTTGGGTTAGGTTACGTATTTAGTATATGCTATGCTCCCCCCCCCTTAATGTGCAAATATATAGCCCAAATTTGTTTCTATACTATTATATTTTCATCTTATTTTGTTTTATTTCATTAGCATTAACGAAACTTCACTTATCGTGCACCTACCAGATTCTACACAAGAACCGTTTTTTTTTTTGGTTCTTTTTTTTATAAGACATTGATAACAATTACGAGACTTACGATTGTCGCATTACCTAATCAAGCGTCATTATACATGTTTCTGATGACAATAATTTGCTGTTTCCGGAATTCTGGCCTAAAACTAATAATGAAGAACTTGTTCCAAAGTTAATTGCATGTCAGGAAGTTTAGCTTCGTTTGTATCAGTAATATGACTGGGAAGACCACAAAAGAAGGAGTTTAACCCCATATTTTTTTTTTTTTATTAAAATCAACCTGAAATGAACATTTCCACATCTATTAAATGGTAAAAAAGGAATATTCCCAAGATCTATCATAGAACATGTTTCGGCATAATATTTTAACCAAATAGATTAATTTTCTATTAATCTATAATTAGATTCATATATTATAGATACCATAGTACCTTTGATACTTACGGTTAATGAAAGCTTTGAAATTTAATATTACAAATAATTAATAACTGAAGCCATTTTTTTTCATAGTAATTCATAATGGTGAGTCGTTTCTTTTTGTATTCACTCGAAAATGACTATGATATACGTTCACTTCTCAGCATGATCTGAGCTCAAAGCAATGGTAATTTTGCCATTAGTCAACATGATACAATAAATTTTAGTTGAAGCCTACTCAACAAAGACCTGATTTCTCCAGCTGAGAAAGATGTATATTAAGAAAGTCTTCTCTCGGTGGCATGTCGATCGACATCAATCTATACCTATTACCACATTAAAATGTCTTATGCTCACATTGTATTCCACAAACCGTACATGACTGAAAAATATGTTGACCTTTGTAGTTTGGGTCAGCGAGATATTTGGCCTCCTGTAGGTAAAACAAGAGTGGCCACTCTGTCTTTATTTGCAATTACTTCAAAAATGGTTTTCCGAAGAGAAGTTTCTCAAAGAAAAGCAAAGAGCGAAATTAGAATTGAATAGTATCCCATCTAACATGTCTTTTTTTGTTCTTTTGTGTGTTCTTTCCCTAATTGCTTTTGCCTATTTTCAGTTGTGATGTCTAAGACAGATGGGAGTGAATACCGGAGAAAGTTGGTTGAGTTAGCAGAAAAAATAAAGGATTTTCCTGTTTCGAAGATTAGCAGAAGTAGAAAAAGCTGTAGATCTTCAGTAAGTTCCAGCCCAACACCCAGTGAAATGAGTCAGTATGGTTTCTTGAAGGCTCAATCTGTGGTAAGTGCTATCTACTCTGGAACTAACAAAACCTGGCCTAAAGACAATGAAAAAATTTTCGAAGTGCCAAAATAACATACAAAAACTTGCACATGGAACATCAACCTTGGGACTGAAAGTACGAGTCAATTCACAGCGAAAGTGACATCAGATAGTCGAAAGGCATATTGTATGTCTATATGTGCTAGAGGGTTTTTGGAGGGGCATTGGCCCAAGAGACCTTCTGAGGGCTGCCCCAAGCATGCAGCTTGAAATTCCTTCCAAGACTTTGATCTCAACATGATAATAAAGCCTGTGCTTAGTGTGTTTTGGTTTTAGACATCCACCTTCCACAATTAGGCTCAGATTCGTAGGAGCAAGTTCGGAAAGTCGTAGGGATAGTCTTAGAAAGTTGGAAAAGGGCTTATTCAACTGCGACTTATAGGTTCTATCGTCCTTTTTAAATGCTAAAATCGATAGCGGAAACTGGACGTCCTTTTTACGTCACTTGTGCCGCGGCATTGGAGGGTGCCCTTCCAAGTAGCATTGGATCTAAATAAATGTATTAACCAAAATGGTTGGAATGTATAGAAAATGTAAGGGTGGCGTGATGGTGCAGCCTTAGAAACAAAGACCCCCAATTGAGCAAATAGCCCTTGATACCTTCATTGATACATTTTGGTAGAAAGGTGGATATGTTGAACTCTGTTAAAATCAGAGTCTTATTTGCATTTTCAATCTGTGTGACCTTGGATCCCGCCCCTTCTCACAAACCCTCTAAAGGCTACATAGTGAGAATAAAGTTTCACTTCATCATAATGCGTATTTCGAAAATCAAACCGATGTCCAATTTTTCAATAAAAGAGCAAAAATCTTTTACAATAAATTTGTTTCTGACGGTCATTTTAGTTTAACTATTTTAAAAGGACATTTGTTTTCGTCAGCATTTGTTCTTTTAGCCCTATTTAATTGAGAAGTATAGAAGATCGATAGCTAAATCGAGTTGGTAAAGCGTCAATGGGAGCATTCTGTTTTATTTTCATAAAGTGCAAATGACATTATAGCCGTTAGGGGGGGGGCGGTATTCTTACTCTTAGCAATGCTAATTTTCGTTTATTTTAATTATGACTTCGTTATTTATTAAAATAAGCCCCCAGTTACTTTTGACCCTTCAAAAGCGGATAGTAACTTTTAATTTTTGCTAGCCTGTAGCCCTTCCCCAGATTCTGTGCAGCAATCTGTTCCATACGGTGGCTGAAAAAATTACTTTGTGGATACTTTATCCCAAGTCAACATCACTGTGCTGACTCTGATAAAATCTAACTGTTTAGCACGGCCTTTTGCATAAATTGTCGCCGTTGCCCGTGGAACTATCTTTAATTTTTGTTCCAATGCTTTTGGGGGTTATGAGGTTATGCTTGGGCAAAAAGGCACGGGAGAGGGACTTGCCTTACCATTCATCACTTTGAGTTGATTATTCATTTATTCGGAATCTCAGTGTAAAAGTTGAATTCAAGTGATAATTATTGTTCTTCAGTCACGGCGTTTATTTTTTTTTATTTTTTTTTTATATCACCTAAGCACGAAAATACATAAAAGATTGTGTTGGACACTCAACCACTCATTTTCGTTTACATATTTAACGCCTATGTTTGATTTTATCTACTGCGCGTGAAGTATTTATAGGCTGAACACAAGGTTTCGAACGGGGCCATGCTTAAAGCGCTCGTCCAGCACAACGGTCATATCTATCATATCATTCGTATGTCGTGTCTTCATTTACATTTGTTAAAATGGTGTCAAAAATGAATTAGTGCTATAACCATTTTATTTTGGCATAAACCTAGCTAGTTATTTTTAAAGTAAGATTATCATGGAGTTTTCAAATTGGTTTCATGGACACCGGCAAATTTGTTTTCCGAAGAGAGGGAGAGGGTATAAACCTTCAAGCAGGGTATCTCCGTATCCAGGATTTTTTTTTTCGGAGGGCGGAAGGTTACAACAATACTTTAAGAATGCATCAAAAATGTGTTTATATTCATTTTTGTTACGTTTGTATGATTCGGACAAACTTTTGTTGCTTTCAAGGGTTTCTCATGGAGCCATAATGATTTTTTTTTCTGTTTTTTAAATGTTGAGGTACTCTAAATCTTCGACATTTAGAGCATTTTGTAAATTTATCGTCTTCCAGTGAAGCAAATATGGTATCTGGTCTGCTGTCCTAGTCAGTGTCATCGACGTGGCTAAACAGCCGTGAGTAATATGAAGTAGCCAAAATTGTCCTCTTCACGGGTATTCAGGCCTTGCATATTCATGATGCAACTTATTCTTCGCTCTAGTGATGCTTGGGCTTTCAACCCTGGCACAAATGTCATCTTCTTTCACCATATTGCTTCGCTTTTGACCTTATTGTTAGTGGTATTTTTTTTTTTAGCTCCTGGGAGTTGCCCACCCTTCACTCAGTTTTTCTGTAGTACAAAAAGGTCTATAGCCAAGAGGAAACGAAAGAAGAAGAATAATATAAGGAATATTTGAGGCGTCTTCAGCGTAAAAAAGGAAAAAAAAAATAAACCTTAATAATTAAAAAAAGAACCAGAAGGATTAAAAGTTATACCAGTATATAGAATAACTACTACGTATAAAAATCAAGGAAGTATAACGTACAATCAATGGGTTACTCCTATCACAACACAAAAGTAACTGTATATATTCTACATGTTGAACTGTTCCTTTTTAAAAATTATATATCTGAAAAACTTAAAATTACTAACACTCCCAGAGGAATTAGTTTCATGATGTTATAAACAATCGGTCTACTTTCATTAATTCTTTCCAGTAGTTTGGGTTATTACGAGAATTTTCTTATTTTTGTTTGCCGATGTTTTGGAAAACAAAAACCATATTGTTTTAAATACATTTTTTTTTTTTTTTTTTTTTTTAGTAAACCCCAAATCCCACTGTAGACTTTAGAAAGTTCAAAGGGCGGTAGCCCTACTATTCCTGTTTGTGGTGATTTCTCTTCGTTTTCAGCTTGACTTGGTCACACATTTGAATATATGTTCATTTGAAGATTAATCCATTCGTCAAGAGTAATATCTATTATATTTATATTTGATGTATCATTACTTTGAGTTTCTGTTTGCTATCAGTGGCGGATCCAGGGGGAGGGCGAGGGGGTGTGCTTCCCCCTAATATAGTCTAAAGTAGTGTAATTTACTTAATTAACGCAAATTTGCATTAAATAAACTTACTCCTAACGTAAGTCTATCGGATCAATCTATTTTGCTCCCCCCCCCAAACAAAAAATCCTGGATTTGCCCCTGTTTGCTATAAGTTTGAATTATTATTTGAATTTATTTCTGCTAGTTTAGGTTTTATTATATCTCTTTACTTTTCTTCGAAAAGCTTTTTTTGTTTATAAAATGTTTTTTAACGAATTATAAATATAAAGAGTTGTTAAACTGATTGCTTTGTTAGATAGTTGGGGAATTTGACTAAATTGAGGGGCTTTTTTTTAAATCATTTGACCGACTTAACTTAGCGTTTTCATTTAGAAGCATAGGTGCTGGTTTTCATTTTTCCAAGAAAAGGATAAGGGGTATATATTTAGAGCACCTCTGGGTTTGGTCTCCAGGAACCTCACAATTTCTTCCATTATTTTCATTTAATATGACTTTTTATGGTTGGGTCTAGCAAATTTGCCCCTCTGGAGACGCTAGCCGAGTCTAAAAAGATTCTCTCGTGTGTGTGTTTTACTTGAAAATTATCTTCTTATATTCTCAGTAATATCCTCAGAAAATAAATGGAAATATTCTTGGCCCGTGAATGATTGTATTGGATGGGTGTGATTCCTGCTTCCAAGCAGGTTGCTTCGCAACAAAAAATACTGAAAACCATTTCATCACTCATAGACTCAAAACAACAGGCATCACTATAGATTATCGTCATATAAAGGTTTTCCATGAAATCTGGAAAACAAAGCAAATTAATTCCTTTGCAAGGAATGAAGAAAAATACAGAAGGCGGAATGTGCCTCGTAACTACAAAAATTTGCTTAATTTGCTCCTCGCAGGAGTTAAATGGAAGTATTTTAGGAAAGAGCACTTATCAATGAGTCATCCGAGAAAAATAACTATAGCGGGTCTGCATGCCCAATTTCTTATGTACAATTATTCTGCATATTATGAAGTAAGAATTGTTTTCTAACTTCACACTGTCCAAATACTTTAAAAATTTTTGTATTAATTTATTTCTTTACAAACTTCCTATGTAGAGAATCTTCTAAATTTGTAGTCATAAGAAAAACATACTCCCTATTAAAAAAAGAGCAATAAAAATCGTTTGAGAAGGATTGAAAGCTAATATCAGTGTTGTTTTTGTTAAGTTTAACGTTTGCTCTGAGCCATCAAAACCCATTGATAACTTTCCATGCAGCTTTCTTCTTTTTTTTGTAAAATAGCTTAACTATCTCCATGTTGTTCCTACATGCTTTTAGTTTACCAGATGTCTAACCCTGGGTATGTGTTCTCACCTTACTGTTGCATGATTAAAGGGATTTCAAATTCCAGGTGCGCAACGATAATAAGATACGATTAATTGTGGAATTACTTCAGCTGCTTTTGAACCTGGAGGTAAAGTTTCCATAAAGTTAAATTCCTGTTTGTATTTCCTTGTTTTTGCAAGCTTCAATTTTGACAGTAAAGGAGAATTGTCAAATCTGATAATTTCGAAAGGATTCTTGACGACAAAAATTAATTACATTATAGTCAAGTTAAGTTCTTTTTATAGTCAAATTAAAAGAGGGGATTTTGTCTTTATAGAGGAAGATTTTGAAGGTTTCTGCGATACTTTTTTGTGGTTTTCGTTTCATTAATTACAAAAACCCTGTTCCACAAAAGAAATTTTTCAGAGAAATGTAAAGAGCAACGTTGAACCGAAGATTAGCAGAAATAAAGTCAAATAATTTTTCAAGCGCAAAGCAATAGTGGTAGTACATGTATAGTGTCTTTTGGTCAGTTCAACACCCCCCCCTTGATATGCCCTGAAAACTTCAGCTTAATACTCTAAGCCGTTACTAAGATGTTGGTGATACGCCCTTTTGACAACCTTTGTCACATAGTGTGTTTTGATTTAGTTCAAAATCCCCCTAAACATTCTCTGAAAGTTTCAACTTCAGTAGCAGTAGTAGTCGTAGGACAGTAGAAGTAGTAGTAGTAGCCTAATAGTAGTAGTGGTAGTAGTAATAATGGTAAGATTCACATAGTGATTTTTCGTTAGTTGAACATCCCCCTCATCATATCCTGAAAGTTTTAACTTAATGCTCTAAGCGTTTTGGCTTAGTCACCTTACTACCCTTACTCTTAGTAGAGGTAGTGAACTAGGTGTAGTAGTAGTAGCAGCATGCACATAGTGACTTTTGGTTAGTTCAACATCCTCTTAACGTGTCTTGAAAGATTCTTCTGAAAGCTTCAACTTAACACTCTAAGCCGTTCTTGAGATATTGCTGATACAACCTGTTGGCAGGATGCATGCACAAAATGTGTTTTGATTTAGTTCGAACTCCCTTTAAACTTTCCCTGAAAGTTTCACCTTCATACCATTAGCTTCAGCAGAAATATAGTTATCGTGTTAGCAGTAGTAATAGTAGTAGTAGAAATACGCACATAGTACCTCGCTAGTTTTGTTAGTTCACCATGCCCCTCAACATACGCTGCAAGTTTCTACTTAACACTCTAATTCATTCCTAAGATATTGCTGATACACCCTTTTGACAACCTATGCACTTTGCACTTATCTTATTTTGATTTACTTTATCACCCCCCTAAATATTCCCTGAAAGCTTCACCTTACTCTCCTTAGCTTTAGCAGTATTAATAGTCGTAGCAGTAGTAGTAGCATTAGTAGCAGTAGTACCAGCAGTATGAACATAGTGCCTTTCGGTTTTTCAACACCCCCCCCAACATACCCTGAAAGTTTCAACTTAATAACCTTAGCAGTTCCTGGGACATTGCTGATGCATCCTTTTGACAACCTGCTTGCCCATAATGTGTTTTTATGCAGTTCAACAACCCTTCAAGATTCCCTGAAATTTTTAACTAAATACCCTTAGCTTATGTAGTATATTAGTAGTAGTAATAGTAGTAGCAGTAGTACTAGCAATAGTAGCTTGTAGAAGTAGTATCATTCAAATATTGCCTTTTGGTTAGTTCAACATCTCCCACAGTATGCACTGTAAGTTTCAACTTAATACTCTAACCGTTACTCAGATATTGCTGACAAGCTCTGCTGATGACCTGCATGTATACAGTGTGTTTTAGTTTAGTTCAACTTTCCCCTCAGTATTTCCTGAAATTTTCACCTTAATAGCCTTAGTCTTAGTATTAGTAGTAGTTGTAGTAGTGGGACTATTAGGGTAAGCAGTAACAGTAGTGGAGTAGTAGTATGCACGTATTGCTTTTAGGTCAATTGAACGTCTCCTCGCCATGCGCTGAAAGTTTCAGTACTCTAAGCCGTTCCTAAGATTTTCTAATTCGCTCTTTTGACAGCCTTTATGCACGTAGTATGTTTTGATTTAGTTCAATCTCTCCCTCAATATTCCATAAAATTATACCTTAATACCCTTAGCCGTAGTAATTGTCGCAGTAAAAGTATCAGTTGTAGTAGCACTAGCATAAGCAGTAGTAGTACTGGTAGCAGTAGCGTGTAAATATTGCCTTTTGGCTAGTTCAACATCCCCCACAATATGCCCTGTAAGTTTCAACTTCATACCCTAACCATCCCTAAGGTATTGCTGACAAGCCCCACTCATGACCTTCATGTATTACGGGTATTTTAATTTAGTTTAATTTTCCCCTCAACATTCCCTGGAAGTATTGCCTGAATACCTTTAGCCTTTTTGGACACCAAGGGTTAAACCTGCCCTCCTTTCCCAATAACAAATACTATTTGTAAACAACTGGCCAAATGCATAACTTACACCATTCGCCTCAAGGTCTCTGGGGGGTTTATTGTCCCCAGAGGCATAGTTATTGGACCTTTGGACTATGCTCATCAAAATGGCTATCTTAAAATTTTTATCAGACGTCTTTAGGGGAATAAGGAGCGGAGTGGCTACTTGCCTTCCAATCACTTTTTACTCTTGAAAAAGAGTACTAGAACTTCTAATTTCCAATCGAATGAGCCCCCTCTGAGGTTTCTACGGCAACTCCTTCCATACGAAGTGCCTTGATATGATAAATAATGATAATCCATAGAGTGCAATTTGCTCTTTACTTAGGCCGCGCCATTGCAATGCCTATGATTTGCCTGTTTTTATGTATTTTACAAGTTTATCCCTCCCCCTAAGAAAACAAAGACAACAAAAATCTGACAAAATCAAAGACTGACAAAAATCAGTCCCTGCTTATATGCCTGAAGAATGTCAACGTTCTTATGAAAAGAGGTGGAATGAAGAAAAAATTTCCGAGTCAGATTCAACTCAGTAGCGTTGAATTAGTAAAGAGAAATTACTTGTTCTGGTTGGAAAATTGAAGCCCTAATGCCCTTTTTAATGATCAAAAGCAATAGGAGGGCAACTTACCCACCTCTCATACCCTTTCTTGTTCAGACAGGTAAAAAAAAGTCATTACAAACACGATAAAAATATTCTATAAAGCAGTATAAAACCATGAAGTAAATTAGCTGTTGAAATAAAAAAAATAGCTAAGAAAAACACTCCCCTGAAAACGCATAAAATCCCGACAAAAGCCGAAAAAACCTTAGATACAACTTGAAATGCCTTATTTCGGAACAACGTCTTTCTATTGAAGGAAGTTCCATTTGTCAAAGCCGAAGGCCCGAGCTTAAACTGAGCCGAGGGAGGGCTCATGTCTGAAGGACGAAGCTCCAAGTCCTATCTAACCTAAAATAGGCTTTCAATTATATAAAATGTATATTTTTGGAACCAGTATTAAAATAGATATCTTTTTTACTATTATATAAGAAATATTATCAACGGCCCTCCCCCAGGTAAACCCTCCTCTAAACCAAGAATGTTCAAATTAAAAAAAAAATGTCTTCGACCAGATAGAGTGGAGAAAGATCGCGGCAGAACAAATTTTCAATAAATATTTTGTTTTTTAGAAACTATTGAAAGCTATAACCCGTGTCGGAAATTATTATGCTCTGACAATAAAATTTGTAATTTAGTGACAATCTTTTTGTTTCAAGCTATGCTTTAGGCTTTGCTGTTGAAAATTAGCCCATCTTCTTGAGATGCTGCTAAATATTACACTGAATTGTTATGGGTATTCATTGCTATTTAATTATAGTTTGCAAGTAGCTATGAACAGTTTCTACTTTCGCCATGGGTGGCACTATGCTTCAGGATGAGCTCAGGCACCAACTTATTTTATCGTAAATCTCAATTTGCACCTTCCTGCTTAGACGTGATGTTTAGATTTTTCTATTGGAAGAGACCAAATGTCAAAATTTTTTCTAAGGGGTGGGACTAGACTTAGGAAAATCAAATGTTACGATTTTTAAAAATCATCTTTTTATCTAAGTTGTCTGGAAATTGTTACCCTAAGAGGGGATGGACCTTGGGTGCCACTTGAAATTGAGTACCCCTTTCTGTTGAATGTTTTCGCAAAAAAAATATTGGAGCACTAAGAGCTTTATTTTGAATGAACTTTTTAAGCTGAAACCTATTTTGTTGTTTTTAAATGTTTAAGTTTGTTAATTTTTTATCCAGTTTGTAAGTGAGCAAGTATACAATCCGCTAGATTCCTTATCTTATAGAAATAGTATAGTCGCATAAAAAATTTGGCAAAGGGAAAGAAAACACTGTTTTTTTTTGGAAAATTATTCGTAGGATCCGAACCCCCCCCCCCCACCCCAATTATCCCATTCCCAAAACCAGTGATCCATGAATTACATATTATAGTAGCTGCAGGTCCCCCAAGATCAAGGCCGTATCCAGGGGGTAGGGGGGTTGACCCTCCCCCCCCATAAATATTTGTCTAACTCGTAAAAACGTAACAAAAATACATAGAAATAAATTTTTGATGCGTTTAAAATAAAACTGTACCCTCCTCCCTAAACAAAATTTCCGGATATGGCCTTGCCAAAGATATGTGGTTTTTCTCTCAGAGCAACAATGAAGTAATAATGATAGGATTTTCGCTTCGCTTTTAGCGAAAGGTTATCAAAATTTCATCCTTTGGCGAGTTCCCTCGTCAATTAGTCCACTTGAATTAGTAGTCCCAGTCACATTCGCCTCTTTAGGCTTCCTGGCGTATTATAAGGTAAAAAAAAAAACCACCAAAATCTGGCATATGATCGTTATTGATGATGGTCAATCTTGTTCCTAAATAAAAAGATAGAATGGTTGTGCCATTGCTTATTTGCGTTGCAAAACTATGAACAAAATAGCCAACTTAGATGCTATCATTTTGCTCCAAGACCCTAAAGTGTATCTCAGAAGTTGATTTCCTGAACTTCGGTCACTTTGCCAAGCTTTTCATCTCGATCTGTTTATACATCAAATGTAAAGAGAGAAAAGAAAACAGCCTATATGTCGAAGCAGTGAAATTATACAAGCTACCACAGTACACAAGGTACCATTGAATATCAAACACCAAAAAGTGATTAATAATAATAATTTTAAATCCAGCCCGACATTAAAAAAGATTATTGAGCCTGCAATTTTTTGTCATGAATATTCTAATTTTATGAATTTTAAGTCAGATTTATAAGCGCTTCAATCCATATGGATATGAGGCATGGAATATCCACAGGCCTAATATTACATTTATCACGTAGATAAAGGATGGCTGCCACACAGTTGCATTGACAGCGTAACTGATGTTGCTTTGAAATTTTGAAGTTCTAATGAATCTCATTTAACCTATTTTTAGTAAGCCTTACCAAGCTTAGAATTTACATGAAACCGTCAATTTCCTTTTGCTTTTGAAAATCAAAGTGAAGTTGAGCATGCTCTGGTTATGAATCAAACAAGAGAGGCTTGACATGCAGTGTCCTTAGGCTGTGCAATTAATGTTTCTCTTGAATTGTTTTTAGTAAATACCAGTGTTGCCAACGCTCTGAAGTAAACTTACCAATTTTCCGACCAAAATTGTACCGCCAGAAGATACCAAAATAATTTCAAATGTACCGCATTGGACCAGTACTTCTAAATTGAACCGAAAACGGTACAGTTGTACCGCCTTTGCAACGCTGCTAAATATCTAAGAGGGAGCAAAAGTAAAGCAGGAAGTCTTCAAATAGACTGAGATCATACTATAAAACGAACCTATAATCTAAGCACAAATTCCTGGGAGTTGGTTAAAGCAAATGTAACATGCCATGGTTTCGTATATTCTGCAGCGTAAAACACTACGGTATATTTAATTTGCAACAAGACTTAATAGATCTACTGAAACGCTGTGCAGAAGAAAATGCGGAGGATTCATGCCAAAACCACTTCCTCCATCACCATCAAGCACAATGCATGCTTTCACCTACGAATTTTCATTGAAAAACTCTGCATTACAGGCAGATGTCATTTCAGACTCCTTTATACACATCTTGTAATTTGTCCCAAGTCACAAGATCTATCCCCTATTCTTCAATTTTCCCCCAAGTTTATCAATATAATGTATATGTGATTTACTATGAGTATCGAAATATCGTCAAGAACGGTGACGGTCGTTTCAATAGGAAAAAGTAAGAAAAGGGTCTAACTTTCAAAACTGTGACCATGGTTATACGTGTTAAGTTTTTACGTAGCTATTACATAGTTATTATGTAACGTGCAAGTCCTGGTCTTGTGCAATGACTTTTGCAAATTGGAGCCAGGAACATTGCCTACCAGACTTGTAAAAGCCTTCAATTGGATCAAAATCCTTCGTCACAACATACGACAATTTCCTCAGTTGACAGTCTAATTAGCTGCACAATTATTTTAGAGGAGAATCAGAGGCAACGCACCAGTAGTTCCTGTAGTAAAGAGCCACATGTCTTCAATGTATTATCTATTTATCATCTATTATTGATTTTGGTAGAGGTAACTGAAGACTGCTCATAAAAATGTTTGTACCTACAAAACATACACTGTCACTTGTCACGTTTCTTCACTTTTCCCCAGATTTTGTAAAAGAATGGCAAGTTCACGTACTCTGAAAGATTAATTTTAAAGATAAACTAAAATTTCTTATGTCGTGGGTACTGTCAAAGAAAGTGGTTCGTATCTCTGACGCCTTAGCAGGGCTATCATGGAAACGACAAACTACTACAGCGAAATAAACTTTTTTTTTATATAATTAATGCAACCTCTTTGGCTAAGTGACTAGTGGAAAATTTGTTATTATTTTTTTTTTTCAGAGTTCATTATCCTCCGCTAGTTCATCAAAGAAGAAGAACAAAAACCATTTATTGGAACCGGAAAGAATGAAGGAGTTGGAAACAGTAGAAGCTCAGGTAAACGGAAAAAACCATTGTCAGTAGTTTGATAGTTGTACGCGAGTATAGATTAGCAAAAATACTATGTACTCCCAATGGCGGTAACGATCCCGAATTACCTACAATACTTTGGTATTTCATTAACAAAATATTATTTTGGTAGGATACAGATACAATTTTCTTCTCTGAAAAATTTTAAGAGTGTAGTTTATAAGCAGATAGTTTGGGGTATTGCCCACCATGATCTTGATATTTTTATTTTTTTTTATTTCGCCTATAATCTTTTATTAGTTGCCTGTTTGTAGCTTCTCAAATTAATCTCCCCCCTTCCCCCTTAGAAATCCAAGTCTTCACTTATTTCCATGTAATGTGGAAAACAAACTATTTTAGCTATAGTGAGAATAGATACCACAGAACATTTTTTTTTAGATGGGGAAGGGGGGAAACTCAGAAAATTGTTTCAGAATAAGGGAAATTTTATAAAAAATTTGTTTTATGGAAAATAAAAAAATCTCAAATTCCGAAAAGTTAAGAGCCCAAAGACCTCCCCCTCCTCCTGTGTTCGAACATGTATACAAAATATGTTTTTCTCTTCCTTACGTGTTTCAAGTTTCTAGAAGAAAAGAAAACCCTTTCGCCGGGTTTCGCCGGAGAATTGAGCTTCTTTTGAAGTATAAGTTCTCAAAACTAAAGAAAACTGTCTAATCAATCTCTTCGATTTAGATTACTCTAACAGACTCATTAGTTTAATCTAAAAGACTAAGATGGGATTTTGACTACCTTCTATAGGCCCAAACGGAAATTCGTTAAAAATATATTCATGTTTTTTCTTTTTTTATTATTCCTCAAAATTTTTTACTCCGACAAACTCTGTAACACTCAATCAATAACCAGTAAAAGTGGTCATTTTCTTGCCATAATTTTTGAGAAATTCAGCAGAAATTTCAAAGACTGTTGTGCTTTGCTGCGGTGATAAATATACTAATGAAAACGAAACTCTTAGCAGTTTCGTTCTTCTTTCTGTACTATCAGTTTAATCAATTAGAATCCCATCTATTGCTTCAGACTTTTTTCTTGGCTATTAAAACGGCTCTGCTTAAAATGATGATTCCACAAGAGCTTGAAAAGATGTTGACCCCTGTGTTAATTAAATTGATAAAATAGCATGACTACAACTACTATCGAAACCTAAAATTGTTTATCAATTCTAACTCTGGTAGCAGCTAACTTGACTAGGCGTTCCTTGTGTTAAATGAACCGTCAAAAACAAAATAATTCTCAACTAGCCAAACTCAGAAGTACCAATATCCTATAATTATGATGTCAAATATACCAGCATATTTTTAATATGCAAGACACGTGGTTTTCTTCTCCCTTAAAAGTTAATTTAATTGATTAATCCCACGAAACAAATATTCTTAATTAAATCATAGAATGCTGTCACATCGGGTGACCGCAGTTTTGTTGAAAACTGTGGGGTCAATTCATGAACGGTACAGGGTTGGCGATTGGTCAAAACAAACGACCAAATCAAAATTGTAAAAAAGCTGGGGGAAATAAAAAAACACATCAGGACATTTTGGGGTAGGGATTTGGGCCTGTTGGGTCCACCCCTCCATGCGTATCTGAGTCTGGTGAATTTTGTAATAGTGTGCGAATATTAGGCTTATGAATTATTCTTTGAATCCAGGTATATTTCTAATTTTACATTGTCAAAAGTAGATGAATTGTAAGATCTTTCTTTTTTTCTTTGTTTTCATGGGTTTCTATTAAGAAATTTGAATCTTATGACAAATGGTCGTTAAATCTACAGAAGCTTTATTAATGTACAGGGTTGCCACTGCTCTAACAAAAAAATCACTATGCAAATTGTCGAAAATATGCCTACACTAGGCAAGTCGTAAAAAAAGACTACACTAGAGAAAAGTACCTAAAAACAAACTTATGCCAAAATTACGGCTTCATTTATCTGCTCTTAGAATCATGTATAGATCAAAAAAGAAAGAGACCCACACACTTGGTCATGATTGATGTGACTGAAAATGCTCAGCATTTTGTTTTTTAACTATATAAATGCTGGACAGCAGCCGCACACAGGTCGATCACTTAGAGAAGGAATTATTAGACTTTCTCGTGGGACACCAAAAGGTACAAAAAAAAAACCTTTTTGCAGCCCAATTTGTGACTCTTTGCCAGTAGTTGCCCCTCCCCTGTGTTCATGCAAAGACAGATTTGAATGACCTGTATATCATGAAAATTTCCCTTCTCTCTAGTAAGAGGTTAACATATACTTCGAAACTCTATATTTATATTGACTGTGTGTGACTTTGCTCTTGTGTATTATGGAGGTCTATAAGCTAAGAATAATTTTGATAAGAAATATTTCAGATTTTAAACTGAAAAAGTCCATCGAACAATCCATCGAATCCATCGAATCCATCGAATCCATCGAAAATCCATCGAACAATCCATCGAACAATACTCTCTAAGCATTTTTTTTTACATTGTACATTAATTAACTGATCGAGCACATGAGAACAAATATGCTTGTAAACATTAAATATGAATTCTAAATCACGTTTTTTCACAAACAACTTCCAATGCATTAGCCCAAACAAATTGAAAAATTACTACTACTACTTACAACTTACTGCAGTGCCAAGCCGCGTGAGTTCAACACAGCTACGTACGATCCTCCTCGACCCCAATCTATTAAAAGCTTCACTCTTTACCTCCTCCCACGAAGTTCCAATTTCTTTTTAACCTTTTCTAATGACCTCTTCCTGTCCTGTTCAGGGAAGAACTGCTTTTGTTTGACCCCAGATAAATGACCAAAAAGCACAATCTTTCGCAATCTGTCATCCTTCGTCCGTAAAACGTATTCTAGCCGTTTTATACAGTTTGTTGTTTGCACAATAAGCTGTTGTATGCATCTAATTTTTTATACAGCTTTGTTTCTGTGTGTTTGATTTTTCTTCCTTTTAGAGTAATTTACTCTGATTATTTTGTATAAAAGTGGGTTATGAATAAATTATTATTATTTGATATACAGTCAGTCAAACGGGCACCTCACACTATCCTTGGACAGTTCCTGTGGAAAACATTCAACGAATCTTCCTCTGTCTTTCAAAGCGCGTTCGTTTCATAATCATACTTTGCTTCCAATATTCTGATCTTACTCCGCAGACCATCTCATATTCCATACGTTTTTAAACTGAAAAAAAAAAATCATGGTCCTTGGCTATTCTACTTTGCATATCTTCATTACATCCATCATCTTTACTAATATACTACCCAGCAGGGGCGTCTTTGGGGGGGGGCAAAGGGGGGGGGCAGTTGCCCCCCCAATAATGTGGAGAAAACAAATATTATACGTCCCACGCCCGTTGAATACCCAGATCTGGACCCTTCTTGCCCCCCCCTCCCCAATAAAAATGCTGGAGAATCGCCCCTGCTACCCAGGTAAGTGAAGCTATCCACTTAACCGATTGTGTGTTTACCTAACATTAACTTTTCCCCTGCATTTATTCTTGGTGTAAGAGATTTAGTCTTCTTAACATTAATTTTCAAATCTATCTCAGAACTTCCAAAAACTCATTCATTTTGCTTACATTTTTATCTAGAAAACTCATTTCATCTTCATAATCGAAGTTTAGGACAGTTTTGCCTTCCAATTTGATTCCTTGCTCTCCCATAGCTTTTACTGTGTTTCAAATAAACGGATTCCAGATAAACGGGAATTATTTATCTATGTTTAAGAAAGGTTAAACACAACCTTGCTTAACTCCTGATTCAACACAAAATCAGCTACTAACCTTACTTCCTGCTTCGACCGCAGCAACATTGTCCTCGTAAATAACACTAATAACTTTATGGTATTTATCTGGTATGCCATACAAGGATAGGACGTTCATTATAGCTTTTCTATCGGTTGAATCAACTGCCTGTCCATATCGTATAAAGCTAAGGACTAAAAGTGTTTGGTGATTCAGACTCTTCTCAATTATTAATCTAAGAGTGAAAATTTGGTCGACACATCATCTCCCCTTCCTAAAACGACACGGTTCTTCTTTTAAAACTGTATCTAAAGTATCTCTTAGTCCAATAAGTATAATCATGTTAAGTAATTTGCTTCCAAAAGAAATCAAGCTAATGCCTTTATAATTACCGCACTCACTCTTATTGCCTTCCTTATATTAGATTTCTCATAGGCTTTCTTACTATTCAAGTTCTCCTAAAATCTCCAGGCTCTCACCGTTAAAAAAAAAAAAAAATCGTATTCGTGATCTTCAATAATTTATCTCTAACTTCAAAGGCACCATATTTTGAAAACTCTTTTCCACACTTCCAGCACCGAGGCCTTATAGAATGGATGCTCATGAAAACTTCAGAGAGGGCTCATTTGATTAGAAATTATAAGTTCTAGTTTACTTTTTTAGAGTAAAAAAAGATGGGAGGGCAACTGCCCCCCACCCCTATCACGCTCTTTTTTTCCCAATTGTATCAGATAAAGGTTTTGAGATTGCCATTTTGTTAAAAATAGTTCAAAAATCATATGACAAAAACTTCAATGTCGATACAGCCCCCTAGGGTCAGGGGCAGGCGTTGTAAGTTATGCCCTGGGGGCATATATGGTTTTTATGGAAGGGATGCTCGTATTAACTTCAAAGAGGGCTCATTTGACTGGAAATTGAAAGTTCTAGTTCACTTTTCATTAGTCAAAAGTGATCGGAGGGCAGGTAGCCCCCCTTTTTTTCTCCCAAATGCATCAGATAAAAATTTTGAGTTAGACATTTTGTTAAAAATAGTTCAAAGTTCTGATAACAAAAACTCCGGTGTCGACATAGACCCCCAGGGCTCGGGGGCAGGCGCTGCAAGTTATGCCCTGGGGGTTATATATGGTTCTTATTGAAGAGATGCTCGCATAAACTTCATAGAGGGATCATTTGATTAGAAATTGAAAGTTGTAGTTCACTTTTTAGAAGTCGAAAGTGATCGGAGGGCAGCTAGCCTCTCCCCACGCCCTTTTCCCTCACCATGGATCAGGTAAAAATTTTGAGATTGCAATTTTGTTAAAAATACTACAAGGGTCAGATACTGTAACAAAATTTCCTGTGTCGACACAACCCTCCAGGGCCCGGGGCCAGGCGTTGTAAGTTATGGAAGACTTATAGAAGGGATGCTCGTATAAACTTCAGATAGGGCTCATTTGATTGAAAACGGAAAGCTCTGGTTAAATTTTAAAGAGTCAAAAGAGATCAAAGGGCAATTATCCCCCCCACGTGCCTTTTTCCCCAAACCCATCCGATAAAAATTTTGATACAACCATTTTTTTTTAAATATTTCAAACATCAGATAACAAAAACTCCGAGGTTGAGAAATACCCATTTTTTTAGTTTCATATTGCTACTTTGATACTAGTTTTGATACTTTGATGAACATTAGATTTTGAAAAAAAGTTTGATTTTGAAATAAGGAATTTTGAAAAACTTGAAACATTTTGCAATAAAAAACGAACGAAAATTAATTAAGAAAAAAACTTTCCGAAAAAGAAGTTTTTCAAAGAAAAGTAAAGGCCATTTTAAACTTAAGATTAGCAGATACAAATACCTGTTAAAATTCAAACTCAAAACGACCAGAAATTACTATTAAAGAATAAATGAAACCCAAAAGGAACAGAAATTAAATAAACAATCATGGCAAAAAAATATACAACAAGTAATAATATAAATGAATAAATAAATCTTTAAAGTGAGTAATGCTTAAATTGAATATGCAAATCAAGCTTAAAAAGAAAAAAAAATTGTTATTGAAGTATAAACCAAACCCAAAACGAACAGAAATTAAATAAACAATCAATGCAAACAAACATACCATACATACTAATGTAAATGAATAAATAAATTTTAAAACGAGTGAAACATAAAATGAAAATGCAAATCAAGCTTGAAACAAACCAAAATCACTACAAACAAGAGTTTGGGTATCGTCTCCTTCTCTCACTGTAAAATTCTATAACCTACTGCGTCATTGGCGCTTAACTGAAATCTACGCTATATGTGTCTTGAACAGACTTGGAAAGTATAAAGAAAATCAAATTGAATATTTGACATATAATGATATTAATTGCTGAAAAATCCATTAGTTCAAGATTTTATTTCACTGTAATTTTATTTTATTTTTCAATGCTGTAAGAACTGGAAAAGAAAATATTTGTAATATAATTCGTCTTCAGTGAAGTGCCAATGACGTAGTAGGCTATTGATTTTTACAGTTAAAAAAGAGGGCAGTATCCAAACTCTTGTTTATAGTAAAACTATATTCGTCTTGAACAATTTGAGAAAGAACTAAAAAATTAAACTGAATATTTGATGTATAATGATGTTAGTTGCTGAAAGCTCATCAGTTCAAAATTTTACTGTAATTTTAATGTTCATTTTCAAAATTAAGCACAGAAGAAAATAGTTGTAATACAATTCATTTTCAGTAAAGCGCCAATGAAGCAGTAACCTTTAGAATTTTACAGTGAGAGAAGGAGGCGATACCTAAACTCTTGTTTGTAGGTAGTGGTTTTTGTTCGCCCTGCGGTGCTGTGCCGACGCCGGAGTTTTGTTATCTGAACTTTGAACGATTCTTACAAAAATGTCTATCTCAAAATTTACATCTGATGAATTTGGAGACATAGAGTGGGGGGGGGGTGCTAGCTGCCCTCCGATTACTTTTGACTTTTGAAAAGGGAACTAGAACTTTCAATTTCAAATCAAATGAGCCCTCTTTGAAGTTTATACGAGCATCTCTTCCATAAAAACCTTATATGCCCCCAGGGTATAACTTACAACGTCTGCCCCCAGGCCCTGGGGGGTGTTGACATCGGAGTTTTGTTATCTGACCTTTGAATTATTTTTGACAAAATTGGCTATATCAAGATTTTTATCTGATACAATTGGGGAAAAGGACGTGCGGGAGGGGGGGGGCGACGTGCCCTCCGATCGCTTTTGACTCTTAAAAAGTGAACTAAAACTTTTTATATCCAATCAAATGAACCCTCTCTGAAGTTTTTACGAGCATCCCTTCTATAATAACCATATTTGCCCCCAAGGTATAACTTACAACGCCTGCCCCCGTGCCCTTGGGGCTTGTCTTGATACCGGAGTTTTGTTTTATGATCTTTGAACTATTTTCAACTAAACGGCTGCCTCAAATTTTTTTTTTCGGATGTAGTTGGGGGAAAAGGGCGGGACGGGGGGGCTAGTTTTCCGTCGATGAGTTTTGACTCTTAAAAGGGCACTAGAACTTTCGATTTAAAATCGATGAGCCCCCTTTTAAGTTTATACGACGACCCGATCCATATGAAGTGCCTCTATGAAAAAACAACAACATTGGAGCTCTATGGCGCTCATTCAAAGGGGTGTTTCAAAGGAAACTAGAACTAGAACTTTTAATTTCCAATCAAATGAGCCCTCTCTGACGTTTATACGAGCATCCCTTTCCTAAGAACCATATATGGTCCCAGGAAATAACTTACAACGCCTGCTCCCCGGACCCGGGGGGGTTGTGTTGACACCGGAGTTTTGTTATCTGACCTTTGAACTATTTTAAAAAACTGGCTATCTCAAAATTTGTATCGGATGCGTTAGGGAAAAAGAGCGGGGGGGGGATAGTTGCCCTCCGCTCTCTCTTGACTCTTAAAAATTGAACTAGAACTTTCAATTTCCATTCAAATGAGCCCTCTCTGAATTCTCTACGGGCATCCCTTCCATAAGAACCATATATGCCACCAGGGCATAACTTGCAACGCCTGCCCCCAGGCCCTGGGGAATTGTGTCGTCGCCGGAGTTTTTGTTATCTGACCTTTGAACTATTTTAAAAAACTGTCTATCTCAAAATTTTTATCGGATCCATTTGGGGGAAAACGGCGTGGGGGGGGTAAGTTGCCTTCTGATCTCTTTTGACTCTTAAAAAAGGAACTAGAACTTTCAATTTCGAATCAAATGAGCCCTCTCTGAAGTTTATACTAGCACCCCTTTCATAACAGCTATATATGCCCCCCGGGCATAACTTACAACGCCTACCCCGGGTCCTGAAAGATTTTGTTGACCCCGAAGTTTTCGTTATATGATCTTTGAACTATTTAAAAAAAAATTGCTCTCTTAAGGTTCCTATCGGATGGGTTTGAGGAAAATAGGGCGTGGAGGGGGGAGCCTAGGTGCCGTCCGATCTCTTTTGAATCCTGAAAAGTGAACGAGAACTTTCAATTTCCAATCAAATAAGTCCTCTCCGAAGTTTGTACGAGCATCATCCTGTTTTCCCCAAACATATCCGCTACAAATTTTGAGATAGCCAGTTTTTTTTTAAAAATTGTTCACAAATTAGATAACAAAAACTCCGGTTTAAACACAACCCCTCAGGACCCAGGGGGTAGGCGTTGTAAGTGTTTTCCTGGGGGCGTGTGTGGTTCTTCTGACAGGGATGCTCGTATAAACTTCAGAGAGGGCTCATTTGATTGGAAACTGAAAGTTCTAGTTCACTTTTTAAGAATCAAAAGATATCCGAGGGCAACTAGCCCCCCCTCCCAACACCCTTTTTCCCAAGCCTATCCGATAATTTTTTTAAAATAACCAGTTCAGTAAAAATAATTCAAAAGTCAGACAAGAAAGACTCCTGTGTCTATGCAACCCCCCATGGCCTGGAGGCAGGCGTTGTAAGCAATGCTCTGGGGGCATATATCGTTTTTATGGAAGGGATGCTTGTATAAACTACGGAGAGGGTTCATTTGATTGGAAATTGAGAGTTCTGGTTCACTTTTTAAGAGACAAAAGAGATTGGATGGCAACTAGCCCCTTCCCCCCTCCATTTCCTAAATGCATCAGATAAAAATTTCGAGATAGGCATTTTGTTAAAAATGGTTCAAAGTTCAGATAACAAAAACTCCCGTGTCGACACAGCCCCCCCGGGCCCGAGTGTAGGCGTTGTAAGTTATGCCCTAAGGTATATATGGTTGTTATGGAAGGGAGGCTCGTGTAAACTCAATAGAGGGCTCATTTGATTGGAAGTTGAAAGTTGTAATTCACTTTTTAAGAGTAAAAAGTGATCGGAGGGCAGCTACCCTCCCCCAACACTCCAATTATTTTTCCCCAGACGCACTTCATTTTGAAGGGGTCGTCGTATAAACTTCAAAGGGGGCTAATTTCAAAGGGGGCAGACTTTTTTTTTACTTTGATATTGTTACTTTGATACCAGTGTTGATACTTTGACGAAGATTTGATTTTTTTTTAAGTTTTATTTTGAAATAAGGAATTTTTAAAAACTTGAAACTTTTTGCAATCAAAAACGAACACAATTAATTTAAAAAAAAATTACGAAAAATAAGTTTTTCAAAGAAAAGTAAAGGCCATTTTAAACCTAAGCTCAGCAGATAAAAATGCCTGTTAAAATTCAAACTCAAAAGACCAGAGATTACTACTAAGAATAAATGAAGCCCAAAACGAGCAGAAATTAAATAAATGATCATAGCAAAAACATACAACAAGTAATAATATAAATGAATAAATAATTCTTAAAGGGAGTAATGCTTAGATTGAATATGAAATTCAAGCTTAAAACGAAAAAAAATATTTTGCTATTGAAGTATGACTGAAACTTAAAACGAATAGAAATTGAATAAACAATCAATACAAACAAACATACAATAGATATTAATGTAAATTAATAAATAAACCTTAAAAAGAGTAAAACTTAAATTGAATAGGCAGGTCAAGCTTGAAACGAAAAAAAATCACTACAAAGATAATTGTGGGTTTCACCTCTTTCTCTTCCTGTAAAAGTCTAAGACCAACAGCGTCATTGGCGCTTTAATTAAAACCAGTTTTATAAAAAATATTTTCTTTTGTACTTAATATTGAAAATAAACATTAAAATTATGGTAAAATTTTGATCTGATGAGCTTTCAGCAATTAATATAATTATACATGAAATATTCAGTTAATTTATTAGTTCTTTCTAAAGTTGTTCAAGACAAATATAGTTTCACTACAAACAAGAGTTTCCTTAGAGTTTGCTCACCTTAGAGTTTGCTCACCTTAAATAAAAAAACAAGTTCTTTTTAACTGAAAGTAAGGAGAAACATTAAAACCTAAAACGAACAGAAATTATTTCGTATATGCAAGGGGCTGTCCCCTCCTCAACCCCTCGCTCTTTACGCTACAGTTTTTTATTGTTTTAAAAAATAGAGTTGTGAGACAGAGTCCTACTTTAGCGTAAAGAGCCTGGCGCTGAGGAGGGGACAGCCCCTTTCATATACGGAATAATTTCTGTTCGTTTTAAGCTTTTATGTTGTTCCTTACTTTCAGTTAAAAAAACTTGTTTTCTTATTTAATTTCTGAACATTTTTGAATTAATGTAGCTTTGATTTTGGCTCACCGTACATGAATAATTAAAACGAAAGTTTGCATATTAATTTTCTTTTTTTTAGCTTAATAGCTTTCTCAAAATTTTCTTCTGACGTAACTTACGAATTAACTTACGTAACGAATTTCTATATTTGTATGTTTTTTTTACGTATATTAGGGAGTTCGCCCCCTAGTCAATACCTCGCTCTTTACGCTAAAGTTTGAATTCTGTTCGAGTCACAAACCCCTGAACGACAGATGCCGGTTAATTAGAATAGATAGCTCTTTTGAAAGTACAAAAAAAAAACTTTAACATAAAGAGCGAGGTATTGACAAGGGGGCGAACCCCCTCATATAAGTAATGATTTCTGTTCGTTTTAAGTTTTAATGTTACTCCTTACTTTCAGTCGAAAAAAACTTGTTTTTTCTATTTGATTTCTGATCGTTTTTTTAAATAATGCTAAGAAATCTGTTCCCCTTCATAGAAATGTCCCTTCCCCCAAGGAAACATCCTCCATGGAAAGATTCTTCCTCTTAACCCCTACTCCACCCCCTCTTCCACCAGAAAAAAATTCCCCCTCAAAACGCCTGTATACTTCCCAATAACCATTACTATATGTAAACAATGGGCAAAGTTCATAACTTGCAGCCCTTCCCCCGGTAACTGTGGGGGATTAAGTCATCCTCAAATAAATATTTATTAGATTTTCGACTATGCTGAACAAAATGGTTATCTCAAAATTTTGATTGGGTGACTTCGGGAAAAAAATGAGCGTGGGAGGGGGCCAAGTTGCCCTCCAATTCTTTTGGTCACTTAAAAAGGGCACTAAAACTTTTAATTTCCGTTCGAATGAGCCCGCTCACCATATTTTAGGGCTACTGGATGGATACGATCACCCCTGGTAAAAATAAAAAATAAAAAAATAAACAAGCATCCGTGATCTGTCTTCAGACAAAAAATGCAATATTTCACATTTTTGCAGATAGGAGCTTGAAACTTCTATAGTAGGGTTCTCTGATACGCTGAATCTGATGGTGCTATTTTCATTAAAGTTCTATGACTTAAGGGGTTGTTTCCCAATTTTTTGAAAATAAGGCAAATTTTTTCAGGTGCGTAACTTTTGATGGGTAAGTTGACTAAACTTGATGAAACTTATATATTTAAAAATCAGCATAAGAATCTGATTTTTTAATGTATCTATTGGTATCAAAATTCCGTTTTTAGAGTTTCGGTTATTATTGAGCCGGGTCGCTTCTTACTTATAGTTCGTTACCACGAACTGTTTGATAAAAACCAAAAGCCTACTGCGTCATTGGTGCGTCACTGAAAACGAATTATATTACAAATATTTTCTTTTCCAGTTCTTACAGCATTGAAAACAAAAATTAAATTAGAGCGAAATTAATTCTTGAACTGATGGATCTTTCAACCACTAATATCATTATATATCAAATATTCAATTTGATGTTGTTTATGCTTTCCAAGACTGTTCAAGACGCATATAGCTTTCAGTAAAGTGCCTATGACGCAGTAGGTTTTAGACTTCTACCGTGAGAGAAGGAGGCGATACCCAAACTCTTGTTTGCAGTGATATTTGTTCGTTTCAAGCTTGATCTGCATATTCAATTTAAGTTTCACTCGTTTTAAGATTATTTATTCATTTACATTAATATCTATTGTATGTTTGTTTGTATTGATTGGCTATTTAATTTCTACTTGTTTTAAGTTTCATTTATAAGTGCAGAGCTTAGGTTTAAAATGGCCTTTACTTTTCTTTGGAAACTTGTTTTTCGGTAAGTTTTTTTTTAATTAACTAAGAAAAGAAAGGATTCTAAAATACTCAACCTATATCAAACAGTTCGTGGTAACGAACTGTAAGTAAGGAGCGACTCGGCTGAATAGTAGCCGAAACTCTATAAAACGGATTTGATGCCAATAGATACATTAGAAGAATCAAATTTTTATGCTGATTTCAAATATATAAGTTTCATCAAGTTTAGTCTTACTCATCAAAAGTTACACGCCTGAGAAAATTTGCCTTAGTTTCTAAACAAGGAGGAAATAACCCCTAAAAGTCAAAGAACTTTAATGAAAATCACACCATCAGATTTACCGTATCAGAGAACCTTACTATAAAGGTTTCAAGCTCCTATCTGCAAAAATGTGGAATTTTGTATTTTTTGCCAGAAGAAAGATCACGGATGTGTGTTATTATTTTTTTTTTCTAGGGGTGATCGTATCGATCCAGTAGTCCTAGAATATCGTGAGAGGAATCATTAGTAGAGTCCTATGTTCCATTTCTAGTACACTATGTTCCTTCCCGTGCTATTCTAGTACATTATGTTCCTTCCTGTGCTATTTGATTAGTTTACGTTCGTTGACACCTTTCCAAGGTAATGTATCTATTGAAATGAGCCGTGCTTGCGTAATTTGTCTTATCTCTAGCATGTACAAGAATATACACTGCAGTTTGACGAGCACATTGCAAAAAGCGAGCAAACCTATAAAGTGGTCAAACACGTTTTGAGAGTATATTAAGATTGTATAACACAACCAGACTGGTTTTTGAGGCAACACCAATTTTTTAGGGCCAATCAGAGAGAGCGGAGCATTTGCGAATTGAATCGTATGAAGGTGGAGAAAAAAGGGTATAGCATTTGCGAATTGGACTATACGAACGATATTAATTGAATAATAGGGAAAAAAACAGAGCTAGATAGCATTTGTGAATTGCATCGTATGAAGGTGGAGAAAAAAGGGTTAAACTGATTATTGGACAATTGCCTTTAGTCAAGACTAGTTTGTTAGGAGTGTGTCGCTGCTAAAGCTAACTCTAATTGTAAAAAAAAGAGGGTATAGCATTTGCGAATTGGTGATTATCAGTTAAGGTAACCCCTCGGGGTTGTTAACTCATAGCTTATTTATTATAAATTTGAAACAACATCGATCTATGGAAATGGTTAACGATGATAAAATGGTCTTATGACTTGACCTAGCTTTACTTCTTCGATGTGTTCTGTATAATACACAAGTGGTGTTTGAACAGTGTTGTCAATTTAAAATAGAGCTTAACGTTATAGTATACTAAAAAGTTGATACTAAGAGAGGCGTAGATGGCAAGAAAAGAATTTTAATAATGAAATTCAGAACAAACCTTAGAAATCCTTGCAAATCAAGTAGTAAGGTGTGTGTGAGTACGAACCATCAAGGATCATAAGCACCAAGGACCCTAGCCACTAGAGACCTCTACCCCCCAAAGGTCCCCTATCCCCAAACTCGAAGGGTGCCCCCTCCCCTACAACTTTTTGGCCCCCTCCCCCCATTTTTTTTTTTATTTTTTTTAAACTTTTTTATTATTTTTTTAACATGATATATTTTTCCCCTTTTTTTTACATGTCTTCGAATGAGATGAAACATACTTAAAACAAAAAAAAAATCACATTTAATATTTTCCAAACTCAAAATGAGAATGCTATAGATATGTTAGTCATGACCTTTGCTATTTGAATGAAAAAGTTCCTAGTAACACTTTTTTTTATTGGACTAAAAATTTTTCTGGTCGTAGAAACTAGTCAAATTTTTTTTTTGTTTTACGCATTTTTAAATGACATAAAATATGATTACGACTTTAACAGTTTACTCTAAGCTTGATCAGAGACACGATGCATTCCCACTGGTACTTTATGGCGGGTTATCCACACTATC
This sequence comes from Artemia sp. Qi Xiang Cuo, assembly GCF_049724085.1. NCBI lineage: Eukaryota > Metazoa > Arthropoda > Branchiopoda > Anostraca > Artemiidae > Artemia > Artemia sp. Qi Xiang Cuo. Next base: position 32,466,818 of record NC_142810.1, on the reverse strand, counting down.
TAGTTTATTGCATGTATTAAATCATTATTTTTCTAGGTGGTGGAACGATAAACACATAAGTCATATCTTTAAAAAAAGTGATAATGGAGCATTTTAATAAAGTGTGTTCACATGACAATGTTTTTGTAGCATTGAATGCCGACAAGGAGAAGTATTTAAACTATAAAACAAGTACAAGTGGTAGCACTATTGGAAATGTATGCATGCAGTGTCATGACAGTAAGAAATTAAATTTCTTTGGAGTACCGAAAAAATTTAACTCTTATGTTGGTGGATATGTATGATTGAGATCTCCAGAGATGATTGCACTCAAAGAGAATGCCAACATAAAAATAATCGTTGGTGATAGATGACAAATCCTTGCTACTGTTGCAGGTAACACATTACCTACTGATACATCCTATCGTCAGCTTCCGGGTATTAGCATTCAACGGAAGATCACAAAAAGAAAGGCCTACTCTTCTACTAACATCATAAACCATATCTTGTCTACGTGCCGACACTGTTACATGTGTAAAAATAATGTGATAATAGACAGTGAAATTGACAGAAAAATAAAAAGGGTATTGGTAGAAAATATCACTATGGAATATAAAGAGGAATCGATGAAAAAAAAGTACCAGCAAACTACACTGCCATTGATCAAAGTCAATGAATCAAATAATACCACAGACGAAAAGCATATTGGGCCTGTCGATGACACACCAGTAAAAATTGTGTGTGACTCAAAATGGAATAATGATTATTCTACTGATTACGAACTAAGAGAAGACAATAACTACAATCTCAAGAGAGAACATGGTGAACTATTTTATGGAATGGATTCAAAATGTGCATCCCTTGTCGGATATTCTGGATAAAATTGACAAAATCTAAGTATCAGATTGAATAAATGCTTTATCAACATCATTAGTCGGATATGACGGATAAAATTGACAAAATATAAGTATCAGAGTGATTAAATGCTTTATCAGCATCCTTTGTCGGATATCTCGGATAAAATCTAAGTACCAGAGTGATTAAATTTTATATCAACATACTTTTCTCAGATACAAGGGATAAAATTGAGAAAATCTATGCATCAGAGTGAATAAATGCTCTATCAACATCCTCAAAATGCATTATCAAAATAGATTGTCGGGTACATCCAAAAAAATATACAAAATATAAGTATTAGTTTGATTAAATTATATATCAACATCCATTTCTGGAATAAATGGGATAAAATTGACCAAATCTAAGTATCGGATTGATTAAATTCTACATCAACAACCCTTTCTCGAATACATGGGATAAAATTGAAAAAATCTAAGTGTCAGAGTGAATAAATTTTTTTGTATCAACATCTATTGTTAGATACATCGAATATAATTGGCAAAATCTAAGTATCAGAGTTAAAAAATGCTTTATCAGCATCCTTTGTCGAATATATTCTGATACAAGTGACAAAATCTATGTACCAGAGTGAATAAATACATTATCAACATCATTTGTCGGATATGCCAGATAAAATTGACTTGTCGGATAAAATTGACAAAATCTAAGTGTCAGAGTGAATAATTTTTTTTCTCAACATTTTTGTCAGATACATCGAATATAATTGACAAAATCTATTTATTAGAGTAAATAATTTTTTTTATCAACATCCTCTGTCAGATACATCGGATGAAATTGACGAAATCTAAGTATCAGACTGAACAAATTCTTTATCTACATCAGTTGTTGGATATGTCATTACGAAAAAATTGTAAGTAAGTAAGTAACAAACTCTTTCTTGAATTCACCTCTTGGATATACAATACTGAAATTTTATTCAGGAAATTATGAAAGAAAATTGAACAAATTCTTTATTAACATTCATTATCGATTGAAGTCACTTCCTAGACAGACAATACAGTAATTTCACAAAATCTAAGTATAAGAGTGATTAAATTCTAAATCAACATCCATTTCTCGGATACATAGGAAAAAGTTGACAAAATCTAAGTGTTAGTGTGAATAATTTTTTTTATCAACATCTTTTGTCTGATACATCGGATAAAATTGACAGAATCTAAGTGTTAGAGTGAATAAATTTTTTTTATCAACATCCTTTGTGAGATACATCCAATAAAATTGACAAAATCTAAATTTCAGGAAGAATAAATGCTTTAACAACATCCTTTATCGGATATGTCGGATAAAATTGACAAAATCCAAGTATCTTAGTGACTAAATTCTATATCAACATCCTTTTCTCGGATACATAGGATAAAATTGACAAATTCTAAGTGTTAGAGTGAATAAATTTTTTTTATCAACATCCTTTGCTAGATACATCAGATAAAATGGACAAAATCTAAGTATCAGAGTGAATAAATTCATTATCAACATCCTTTGTCGGATAAAAGTGACAAAATCTAAGTATCAGAGTGAATAATTTTTTTTAAAAAGTACCTTTGCCAGATACATCGAATAAAATTGATAAAATATAATGTCAGAGTGAATACATTTTTTTTATCAACATCATTTGTCAAATACATCAAATAAAGTTGACAAAATCTAAATTTCAGAATGAATAAATGCTTTAACAACATTTTTTATCGGATATGTCGGATAAAATTGACAAAATCTAAGTATCAGAGTGACTAAATTCTATATCAACATCCTTTTCTGGGATACATAGGATAAAATTGACAGAATCTAAGTGTCAGAGTGAACAATTTTTTTTTATCAACATCTTTTGTCAGATACAACGGATATAATTAAAAAAAATCTAAATTTCAGAATGAATAAATTCATTATCAACATCCTTTGTCGGATATGTCGGATAAAATGGACAAAATCTAAGTATCTTAGTGAATAATTTTTTTTATCAACATCCTTTGCCAGATACATCGAATAAAATTGATAAAATATAAGTGTCAGAGTGAATAATTTTTTTTTATCAACACCCTTTGTCAGATACATCAAATAGAATTGACAAAATCTAAATTTCAGAATGAATAAATGCTTTAACAACATCCTTTATCGGATATGTCAGATAAAATTGACAAAATCTAAGTATCAGAGTGACTAAATTCAATATCAACACCCTTTTCTTGGATACATAGGATAAAATTGACAAATTCTAAGTGTTAGAGTGAATAATTTTTTTTAATCAACATCCATTGCCAGATACATCGGATAAAATTGACAAAATCTAAATATCAGAGTGAATAAATTCATTATCAACATCCTTTGTCGGATATGTCGGATAAAATTGACAAAATCTAAGTGTCAGAGGGAATAAATTTTTTTTTAACAACATCCTTTGCCAGATACATCGAATAAAATTGATAAAATATAAGTGTCACAGTGAATAAATATTTTTTATCAACAAAATTTGTCAAATACATCAAATAAATGCTTTAACAACATCCTTTATCGGATATGTCGGATAAAATTAACAAAATCTAAGTATCAAAGTGACTAAATTCTATATCAACATCCTTTTCACGGATACATAGGATAAAATTGACAGAATATAAGCGTCAGAGTGAATGATTTTTTTTATCAACATCCTTTGTCAGATACATCAAATAAAATTGACAAAATCTAAATTTCAGAATGAATAAATTCATTATCAACATCCTTTGTCTGATATCTCGGATAAAATTGACAAAATCTAAGTATCTGAGTGAATAATTTTTTTATCAACATCCTTTGCCAGATAAATCGAATAAAATTGATAAAAATATAAGTTTCAGAGTGAATAAATTTTTTTTATCAACATCTTTTATCAGATACATCAAATAGAATTGACAAAGTCTAAATTTCAGAATGAATAAATGCTTTAACAACATCCTTTATCGGATATGTCGTATAAAATTGACAAAATCTAAGTATTAGAGTGACTAAATTCTATATCAACACCCTTTTATCGGATACATAGGATAAAATTGACAAAATCTAAGTGTTAGAGTGAATACATTTTTTTTATCAACATCCATTGCCAGATACATCGGATAAAATTGACAAAATCTAAAATTCAGAATGAATAAATTCATTATCAACATCCTTTGTCGGATATGTCGGATGAAATTGACAAAATCTAAGTATCAGAGTGAATAATTTTTTTTTATCAACATCCTTTGCCAGATACATCGAATAAAATTGATAAAATATAAGTGTCAGAGTGAATAATTTTTTTCTTATCAACATTCTTTGTCAGATACATCAAATAAAATTAACATAATCTAAATTTCAGTATGAAACAACATTCTATGTCGGATATGTTGGATAAAATTGACAGAATCTAAGTATCAGAGTTATTAATTCTATATCAACATCCCTTTCTCAGATACATGGGATAAAATTGACAAAATCTAAGTATCAGAGTGAACAAATTCATTATCAACATCCTTTGTCTTGTCAGATACATCAAATAAAATTGACAAAATCTAAATTTCAGAATGAATAAATGCTTTAACAACATCCTTTATCGGATGTGTCGGATAAAATTGACAAAATCTAAGTATCAGAGTGACTAAATTCTATATCAACATCCTTTTCTCTTATACATAGGATAAAATTGACAAATTCTAAGTGTTAGAGTGAATAATTTTTTTTTATCAGCATCCTTTGCCAGATACATCGGATAAAATTCACAAAAGCTAAGTAACAAAGTAAATAACTTCATTCTCAACATCCTTAGTCGGATATGTCGGATAAAATTGAAGAAATCTAATTATCAGAGTTAAAAATTTTTTTTATCAAAATACTTTGCTATATACTTCAAATGAAATTGACAAAATGAAAGGTTCAGACTGAATAATTTTTTTATCAACAACCTTTGTCAGATATATCAAATAAAATTGACAAAATCTAAATTTCAGAATGAATAAATGCTTTAACAATATCTTTTATCGGATATGTCGGATAAAATTGACAAAATTTAAGTATCGGAGTGACTAAATTCTATATCAACATCCTTTTCTCGGATACATAGGATAAAATGAAAGAATGTAAGTGTCAGAGTGAATAAATTTTTTTTTATCAACTTCCGTTGTCAGATACATCAAATAAAATTGACAAAATCTAAATTTCAGAATGAATAAATTCATTATCAACATCCTTTGTCGGATATGTCGGATAAAATTGACAAAATCTAAGTATTAGAGTGAATACTTTTTTTATCAACATCCTTTGCCAGATACATAGAATAAAATTTATAAAATATAAGTGTCAGAGTGAAAATTTTTTTTATCAGCATCCTTTGTAAGACAAATCAAATAAAATTGACAAAATCTAAATTTCAGAATGAATAAATGCTTTAACAACATCCTTTATCGGATATGTCGGATAAAATTGACAAAATCTAATTATCAGAGTGACTAATTTCTATATCAACATCTATTTCTCGGATACATAGGATAAAATTGACAAATTCTAAGTGTTAGAGTGAATATTTTTTTTTTATCAACATCCTTTGCCAGATACATTGGATAAAATTGACAAATTCTAAGTATCAGAAGAATAAATTCATTATCAACATCCTTTGTCGGTTATGTCGGATAAAATTGACACAATCTAAGTATCAGAGTGAATAATTTTTTTATCAATATCCTTTGCCAGATACATCGAATAAAATTGATAAAATATAAGTGTCAGAGTGAGCAAGTTTTTTTTTCTTGTCAACATCCTTTGTCAGATACATCGAATAAAAATTGACCAAATCTAAATATCAGAACGAATAAATGCTTTAACAACATTCTTTATCGGATATGTCGGATAAAATAGACAAAATCTAAATATCAGAGTGATTACATTCTACACCAACATCCTTTTCTCTAATACATAGATTAAAATTGACAAAATATAAGTGTTAGAGTGAATAATTTTTTTTTATCAACATCCTTTGCCAATTACATCGGATAAAATAGACAAAATCTAACTGTCAGAGTGAATAAATTCATTATCAACATCCTTTGTCGGATATGTCGGATAAAAATGATAAAGTCTAAGTATCAGTGTCATTAAATTCTATATCAACATCATTTTCATCCCTTTCTCAGATACATGGGATAAAATTGACAAAATCTAAGTATGAGAGTGAATAAATGCTTTATCAATACCCCTTAAATGCATTATAAACATCACATGTCAGATACATCAGATAAAATTGACAAATTCTAAGTACCAGAAAGAATAAATTCGTTTTCAAAGTTTTTATCGGATACATCAGATAACAGTCATAAAATCCAAGTTCTATTCATTTTGACTTCATGCGTCGTTACGTTGAATTTAGGTTAGACCGGTTATAGATGGCAGTACACCCGCTCAGACACACAGTCATAGTGAGTGAAATATTCAAAAAATTTGGTTAATTTAGGTTCACTTAGAGTGGCCAGACATGCATTGGAATAAGCAAACACCCGCCCAGACACACAGGCAAAAAGAGTGAGAGAGATAAAAACACATACAAATACGTAGATTTAGACACAAAAACCGAGAAAGACATGGAGTGTACACCGAGACAACACATATATAGTGAGAGAGACATGAAAAGTCAACATGACTTTATTTAATTTTTTAAGGTTAATTTAGACGAGGTTAGGTGCGCGCACGTATTACAAATTTAGATTATGTCAATTTTATTTGATGTATCTGACAAAGGATGTTGATAAGAAAAAAAAACTTGTTCACTCTGACACTTATATTTTATCAGTTTTATTCGATGTATCTGGCAAATGATATTGATAAAAAAATTATTCACACTGATACTTAGATTTTGTCAATTTTATCCTACATATCCGACAAAGGATGTTGATAATGAATTTATTCACTCTGACACTTAGATTTTGTCAATTTTATCCGATGTAACTGGGAAAGGATGTTGATAAAAAAAATATTCACTCTAACACTTACATTTTGTCAATCTTAATCTATGTATCCAAGAAAAGGATGTTGATATACAATTTAATCACTCTGATACTTAGATTTTGTCAATTTTATCTGACATATTCGATAAAGGATGTTGTTAAAGCATTTATTCATTCTGATATTTAGATTTGGTCAATTTTTATTTTATGTATCTCACAAAAGATGTTGATAAGAAAAAAAAATTGTTCAATCTGACATTTATATTTTATCAATTTTATTCGATTTATCTGGCAAAGGATATTGATAAAAAAATTATTCACGCTGATACTTAGATTTTGTCAATTTTATCCGACATATCCGACAAGGGATGTTGATAATGAATTTATTCACTCTGATGCTTAGATTTTGTCAATTTTACCCGATGTATCTGGAAAAGGATGTTGATATAGAATTTAGTCACTTTGATACTTAGATTTTACCAATTTTATCCGACATATTCGATAAAGGATGTTGTTAATGCATTTATTCGTTCTTAAATTTAAATTTTGTCAGTTTTGTTTAATGTATTTAACAGGTGATGTTCATAAAAAAAATGTATTCACTCCTATACTTATATTTTCTCAATTTTATTCGATGTATCTGGCAAAGGATGCTGATAAGAAAATTATTCTCTCTGATACTTAGATTTCGTCAATTTTATCCGACATATCCGACAAAGGATGTTGATAATGAATTTATTCACTCTGAAATTTAGATTTTGTCAATTTTATCCGATGTATCTGGCAAAGGATGTTGATAAAAAAAATTATTCACTCTGATACTTAAAATTTGTCAATTTTATCCAATGTATCCGAGAAAAGGATGTTGATATAGAATTTAGTCACTCTGATACTTAGATTTTGTCAATTTTATCCGACATATCCGATAAAGGATGTTGTTATAGCATTTATTCATTCTGAAATTTAGATTTTGTCAATTTTATTTGATGTATCTTACAAAAGATGGAGATACAAAAAATGTATTCACTCTGACACTTATATTTTATCAATTTTATTCGATGTATCTGGCAAAGGATGTTGATAAAAAAAATTATTCACACTGATACTTAGATTTTGTCAATTTTAAACGAAATATCCGACAAAGGATGTTGATAATGAATTTATTCACTCTGATACTTAGATTTTGTCAATTTTATCCGATGTATCTGGCAACGGATGCTGATAAAAAAAAATATTCACTCTAACACTTAGAATTTGTCAATTTTATCCTATGTATCCGAGAAAAGGATGCTGATATAGAATTTAGTCACTCTTATACTTAGATTTTGTCAATTTTATCCGACATATCCGATAAATGATGTTGTTAAAGCATTTATTCATTCTGAAATTTAGATTTTGTCAATTTTATTTGATGTATCTGACAAGAAAAAGGATGTTGATAATGAATTTATTCACTCTGTTGCTTAGATTTTGTCAATTTTATCCCATGTATCCGAGAAAGGGATGTTGATATAGAATTTAATAACTCTGATACTTAGATTCTGTCAATTTTATCCAACATATCCGACAAAGGATGTTGTTTCATTCTGAAATTTAGATTATGTCAATTTTATTTGATGTATCTGACAAAGGATGTTGGTAAAAAAAAATTTATTCACTCTGATACTTATATTTTAGCAATTTTATTTTATGTATCTGGCAAAGGACGTTGATAAAAAAATTATTCACTTTGATGCTTATATTTTGATTATTTTATCCGCCATATCCGGGAAAGGATATTGATAATGAATTTGTTCATTCTGAAATTTAAATTATGTCAATTCTATCCGATGTATCTGGCAATGGATGTTGATAAAAAAAATTTGTTCACTCTAACACTTAGAATTTGTCAATCTTATCCTATGTATCCGAGAATCGGGGGTTGATATAGAATTTAGTCCCTCTGATACTTAAATTTTGTCAATTTTATCCGACATATCCGATAAAGGATGTTGTTAAAGCATTTATTCATTCTGAAATTTAGATTTTGTCAATTTTATTTGATGTATCTGACAAACGATGTTGATACAAAAAATTTATTCACTCTGACACTTATATTTTATCAATTTTATTCGATATATCTGGCAAAGGATGTTGATAAAAAAAAATATTCACTCTGATACTTAGATTTTGTCAATTTTATCCGACATATCTGACAAAGGATGTTGATAATGAATTTATTCATTCTGAAATTTAGATTTTGTCAATTTTATCTGGTGTAACTGACAAAGGATGTTGATAAAAAAAATTATTCACACTGACGCTTAGAATTTGTCAATTTTATCCTATGTATCAGAGAAAAGGTTGTTGATATATAAGTTAGTCACTCTGATACTTAGATTTTGTCAATTTTATCCGACATATCCGATAAAGGATGTTGTTAAAGTATTTATTCATGCTGAAATTTAGATTTTGTCAATTTCATTTGATGTATCTGACAAAAGATGGAGATAAAAAAAAATGTATTCACTCTGACACTTATATTTTATCAATTTTATTCGATGTATCTGGCAAAGGATGTTGATAAAAAAAATTATTCACATTGATACTTAGATTTTGTCAATTTTAAACGAAATATCCGACAAAGGATGTTGATAATGAATTTATTCACTCTGATACTTAGATTTTGTCAATTTTATCCGATGTATCTGGCAACGGATGCTGATAAAAAAAAATATTCACTCTAACACTTAGAATTTGTCAATTTTATCCTATGTATCCGAGAAAAGGATGCTGATATAGAATTTAGTCACTCTTATACTTAGATTTTGTCAATTTTATCCGACATATCCGATAAAGGATGTTGTTAAAGCATTTATTCATTCTGAAATTTAGATTCTGTCAATTTTATTTGATGTATCTGACAAGACAAAGGATGTTGATAATGAATTTATTCACTCTGTTGCTTAGATTTTGTCAATTTTATCCCATGTATCCGAGAAAGGGATGTTGATATAGAATTTAATAACTCTGATACTTAGATTCTGTCAATTTTATCCAACATATCCGACAAAGGATATTGTTTCATTCTGAAATTTAGATTATGTCAATTTTATTTGATGTATCTGACAAAGGATGTTGGTAAAAAAAATTTATTCACTCTGACACTTATATTTTATCAATTTTATTCCATGTATCTGGCAAAGGATGTTGATAAAAAAATTATTCACTCTGATACTTAGAGTTTGTCAACTTTATCCGACATATCCGACAAAGGATGTTGATAATGAATTTATTCATTCTGAAATTTAGATTTTGTCAATTTTATTTGATATATCTGACAAAGGATGTTCATAAAAAAATTTATTCATACTGCAATTTGTATTTTGTCAATTTTATCTTATGTATTCGAGAAAAGTACGATGATATAATGTTTAGTCAACCTGATGCATTGATTTTATCAATTTTATCCAACATCTTTAATAAAGGATGTTGTTAAAGCATTTATTCATTCTGAAATTTAGATTTTGTCAACTTTATTTGATGTATTTTACAAATGTTGTTGATAAAAAAAAATTATTCTCTCTGACACTTATATTTTATCAATTTTATTCGATGTATCTGGCAAAGGATGTTGATAAAAAAAAGTATTTACTCTGATACTTAGATTTTGTCAATTTTATCTGACATAACCGACAAAGGATGTTGATAATGAATTTATTCACTCTGATACTTAGATTTTGTCAATTTTATCCGATTTATCTGGCAAAGGATGTTGATAAAAAAATTTATTCACTCTAACACTTAGAATTTGTCAATTTTATCCTATGTATCCCAGAAAAGGGTGTTGATATAGAATTTAGTCACTCTGGTACTTAGATTTTGTTAACTTTATCCAACATACCCGATCAAGGATGTTGTTAAAGCTTTTATTCATTCTGAAATTTAGATTTTGTTATTTCTATTTGATGTATCTGACAAAGGATGTTGATAAAAAAAATTTATTCACTATGACACTTATATTTTATCAATTTTATTCGATGTTTCTGGCAAAGGATGTTGATAAAAAAAATTATTCACTCAGATACTTAGATTTTGTCAATTTTATCCGACATATCCGACAAAGGATGTTGATAATGACTTTATTCATTCTGAAATTTAGATTTTGTCAATTATATTCGTTGTATCTGACAAAAGATGTTGATAAAAAAATTTATTCACTCTGACACTTAGATTCTGTCAATTTAAAAAAAAAAAAAAATTATTCTCTCTGACACTTATATTTTATCAATTTTATTCGATGTATCTGGCAAAGGATGTTGATAAAAAAAAGTATTTACTCTGATACTTTGATTTTGTCAATTTTATCTGACATATCCGACAAAGGATGCTGATAATGAATTTATTCACTCTGATGCTTAGATTTTGTCAATTGTATCCGATTTATCTGGCAAAGGATGTTGATAAAAAAATTTATTCACTCTAACACTTAGAATTTGTCAATTTTATCCTATGTATCCCAGAAAAGGGTGTTGATATAGAATTTAGTCACTCTGGTACTTAGATTTTGTCAATTTTATCCGACATATCCGATAAAGGATGTTGATAATGAATTTATTCATTCTGAAATTTAGATTTTGTCAATTTTATTTGATGTATCTGACAAAAGATGTTGATGAAAAAATTTATTCACTCTGACACTTATATTTAATCAATCTTATTCGATGTTTCTGGCAAAGGATGTTGATAAAAAAATTATTCACTCTGATACTTAGATTTTGTCAATTTTATCCGACATATCCGACAAAGGATGTTGATAATGACTTTATTCATTCTGAAATTTAGATTTTGTCAATTATATTCGTTGTATCTGACAAAGGATGTTGATAAAAAAAATTTAGTCATTCTGACACTTAGATTCTGTCAATTTTATCCTATTTATCCGAGAAAAGGATGTTGATATAGAATTTAGTCACTCTGATACTTAGATTTTGTCAATTTTATCCGACATATCCGATAAAGGATGTTGTTAAAGCATTTATTCATTCTCAAATTTAGATTTTGTCAACTTTATTTGATATATTTGACAAATGATGTTCATAAAAAAAATTTATTCACTCTGACACTTATATTTTATCAATTTTATTCGATGTATCTGGCAAAGGATGTTGTTAAAAAAAAATTTCACTCTGATACTTAGATTTTGTCAATTTTATCCGACATATCCGACAAAGGATGTTGATAATGAATTTATTCGCCCTGATATTTAAATTTGTCGACTTTATCCGATGTATCTGGCAAAGGATGCTGATAAAAAAATTATTCACTCTAACACTTATATTTTTTCACTTTTATCCTATATATCCGAGAAAAGGATGTTGATATAGAATTTAGTCTCTCTGATACTTGAATTTTGTCAATTTTATCTGACATATCCGATAAAAGATGTTGTTAAAGCATTTATTCATTCTGAAACATAGATTTTTTCAATATTATTTGATGTATCTGACAAAGGATGTTGATAAAAATTTATTCACTCTGACACTTAGATTCTGTCAATTTTATCCGATGTATTTGACAAAAGATGTTGATAAAAAAAAATTTATTCACTCCAACACTTAGATTTTGTCAACTTTTACCTATGTATCCGAGAAATGGATGTTGATATAGAATTTAATCACTCATATACTTAGATTTTGTGAAATTGTTGTATTGTCTGTCTAGGAAGTGACTTAAACGGATAATCAATGTTAATAAGGAATTTGTTCAATTTTTTTTCATAATTTTCTGTATTAAATGTCTGTTTTGTGTATCCAAGAGGTGAATTCAAGAAAGAGTTTGTTACTTACTTACTTACAATTTTTTGTAATGACATATCCCACAACGGATGTTGATAAAGCATTTATTCAGTCTGATACTTAGATTTTGTAAGTTTTATCCTATGTATCTGACAGAGGATTTAGATAAAAAAATTATTCAATTTAACTCTTAGATTTTTTCAATTATATTTGATGTATCTGACAAAAGATGTTGAGAAAAAAAAAATTATTCACTCTTACACTTAGATTTCGTCAATTTTATCTGACTTGTCAATTTTAACTGGCATATCCGACAAATGATGTTGATAATGCATTTATTCACTCTGGTACTTAGATTTTGTCACTTTTATCAGAATATATTCGACAAAGGATGCTGATAAAGCATTTTTTCCCTCTGATACTTAGATTTTGTCAATTATATTCGATGTATCTGACAATAGATGTTGATATAAAAAAATTTATTCACTCTGACGCTTAGATTTTTTCAATTTTATCCCATGTATTTGAGAAAGGGTTGTTGATATAGAATTTAATCAATCCGATACTTAGATTTTGTCAATTTTATCCCATGTATTGTAGAAAGGGATGTTGATATAGAATTGAATCAAACTGATACTTAAATTTTTTAAATTTTTTCCAATACACCCCCCAAATGATGTTTATCATGTATTTAGAGGATGTTTATAGAGCTTTTATTCACTATGATGACAAGATTTTGCCAATTTTATCCAAGATACACGAGATAAGGATGATGATATAGAATTTATTCAATCTGAAACTTATATTTTATCCGATACATTTAACAAAGGATGCTGATAAAGCATTTAATCGCTCTGATGCTTAGATTTTGTCAATTTTATCCGTCATATCCGACAAATGGTGTTGATAAAGCATTTATTCAATCTTATACTTAGATTTTGTCAATTTTATCCAGCATATCCGACAAGGGATGCACATTTTGAATCCATTCTATAACATAGTTCACCATGTTCTCTCTTGATATTGTAGTTATTGTCTTCTCTGAGTTCGTAATCAGTAGAATAATCATTATTCCATTTTGAGTCACACACAATTTTGACTTTTGTGTCATCAACAGGCCCAATATGCTTTTCGTCTTTGGTATTATTTGGTTCATTGACTGTTTGATCAAAGGCAGTAACGTTTGCTGGTATTTTGTTTTTCATCGATCCATCTTTATATTCCATAGTGATATTTTCTACCAATGCCCTTTTTTATTTTTCTGTCAATTTCACTGTTTATTATGACATTATTTTTACACATGTAACAGTTTCGGCACGTAGACAAGATATGGTTTATGATATTAGTAGAAGAGTAGGCCTTTCTTTTTGTGATCTTCCGTTGAATGCTAATACCCGGAAGCTGACGATAGGATGTATCAGTAGGTAATGTGTTACCTGCAACAGTAGCAAGGAGTTGCCATCTATCATCAACGATTAGTTTTATGTTGGCATTCTCTTTGAGTGCAATCATCTCTGGAGATCTCAATCATACATATTCACCAATATAAGAGTTGAATATTTTCGGTACTCCAAAGAAATTTAATTCCTTACAGTCATGACAATGCATGCATACATTTCCAATAGTGCTACCACTTGTACTTGTTTCATAGTTTAAATACTTCTCCTTGTCGGCATTCAATGCTACAATAACATTATCATGTGAACACAGTTTATTAAAATGCTCCATCTTCACTTTTTTTTAAAGATAAGACTTATGTGTTTATCGTTCCACCGCCTAGAAAAATAATGATTTAATACATGCAATAAACTAGATAGTGATGATAATCCTCTAAAAAGTACCAGTTGGAAAGCCGCATCATGTATTTGATCAAGTACAGAGCAAATTGGGTAAATCGTAGACACATTTCATGTCATTTAGCGATGCGTAAAAAAAAAGTTAACTAATTTCTAAGACCCGAAAAATGTTCTGTTCAATAAAAATAAGTGCTACTACGAACATTATCTTTCAAATAACAAAGGTCATGAATATAATATCTATACCATTCTCATTTTGAGTTTGGAAAATATATAAATGTGATTTTTTGTTGTTGTTTCATCTCATTCAAACACATGTAAAAAAAGTGGAAAAAATATATCAAGTTAAAAAAAATAATAAAAAAAAGTTAAAAAAACATCAAAAAATGGGGGGAGGGGCCACAGAGTAGGAGGGGAGGGGGCGCCGTTCGATTTTGTGGATAGGAGACCTTTGGAGGCTCGAGGTCTCTGGTGGTTAGGGTCGTTGGTGCTTATGATTATTGATAGTTCGTACTCACACACACCCTACTACTTGATTGGCAAGGATTTCTAAGGTTTGTTCTGAATTTCATTATTAAAATTCTTTTCTTACTATCTACATCTCTCTTAGTATCAACTTTTTAGTATACTATAATGTTAAACTCTATTTTTAATTGACAACACTGTTCAAACACCACTTGTGTATTATACAGAACACATCGAAGAAGTAAAGCTAGGTCAAGTCATAAGACCATTTTATCATCGTTAACTATTTCCATAGATTGATGTTGTTCCAAATCTATAATAAATAAGCTATGAGTTAACAACCCCGATGGGTTACCTTAACTGATAATCACCAATTCGCAAATGCTATACCTTTTTTTACAATTAGAGTTAGCTTTAGCAGCAACACACTCCTAACAAACTAGTCTTGACTAAAGGCAATTGTCCAATAATCAGTTTAACCCTTTTTTTCTCCACCTTCATACGTTCCAATTCGCAAATGCTATCTAGCTCTGTTTTTTCCCTATTATTCAATTAATATCGTTCGTATTGTCCAATTCGCAATTGCTATACCCTTTTTTCTCCACCTTCATACAATTCAATTCGCAAATGCTCCGCTCTCTCTGATTGGCCCTAAAAAATGGGTGGTACCTCAAAAACCAGTCTGGTTGTGTTATACAATCTTAATTATACTCTCAAAACGTGTTTGACCACTTTATAGGTTTGCTCGCTTTTTGCAATGTGCACGTCAAACTGCAGAGTATATTCTTGTACATGCTAGAGATAAGACAAATTACGCAAGCACGGTTCATTTCAATAGATACATTACCTTGGAAAGGTGTCAAGGAACGTAAACTAAGCAAATAGCACAGGAAGGAACATAATGTACTAGAATTGCACGGGAAGGAACATAGTGTAAAAGAAATGGAACATAGGACTCTACTCTCATTCTAACGGAAATTAAAAGTTCTAATGCCCTTTTTGAGTGACCAAATTGGAGGACAACTTGGCCCCCTCCCACACTAATTTGTTTCCCGAAGTCACCCAATCGAAATTTTGAGATAGCCATTTTGTTCAACGTAGTCGAAAATCTAATTAATATGTCTTTTAGGATGACTTAATCCCCAACAGTTCCCGGAGGAAGGGCTGCAAGTTATAAATTTCATCCATTGTTTACATATAGTATTGGTTATTGGGAAGTATACAGGCGTTTTAAGGAGGAATTTTTTTCTAGTGGGGGTCGGGGTCGGAGTAGGGGTTACGGAGGAGGATCTTTCCATGGAGGATATTTCCTTGGGGGAAGGGACATTTCTATGGCGCCAGATTTCCCAGCATTATTTAAAAAACGATCAGAAATTAAATAAAAATAAAACTATTTTGTTTCAACTCAAAGTAAGGAGCAATATTAAAACTTAAAACGAACAGAAATTATAAGGTATATGAGGGGGTTTTCCCCCTAGTCAATACCTCGCCCTTTACGCTAAAGTTTTTTTTTAGTACTTTCAAGAGAGCTATCTATTCTAATTAACCGGCCTTCGTAATTCAGGGGTTCGTGATTCGAAAAAAATTCGAACTTTAGCGTAAACAGCGAGGTATTGAATAGGGAGCGAACTGCCTAATATATGTAATAAAAACATAGGAATATAGAAGTTCGTTATGTAACTTAATTCGCAAGTTACGTCAGAACAAAATTTCGAGAAAGCCAATTAGCCAAAAAAAGTAAATTTAATAGGCAAGTTTCGTTTTAAATATTCAAGTATGGCGAGCCAAAATAAAAGCAGCATTACTTCAAAAACGTTCAGAAATTAACTAAAAAAACAAGTTTTTTTTACCTGAAATTAAGGAGTGACATTAAAACTTAAAACGAACAAAAATTATTCCGCACATGAAAGGGACTGTCCCCTCCTCAACGCCTCACTCTTTACGCTAAAGTTTCATATTGTTTTAAAAAATAAAGTTTTGAGACAGAATCAAACTTTAGCGTAAAGAGCGAGGCGTTGAAAAGGGGACCACCCCTTTCATATACGGAATAATTTCTGTTCGTTTTAAGTTTTAATGTCGCTCCTTACTTTCAGTTAAAAAAAAACTTGTTTTTTTAGTTAATTTCAAATTATAGGTAGAACATGTTGTAGGCTGTAGAATATTAAAGAGGATTTTTTTTTTCTTTTAATTTTATTTTTTGGGTTGAGTTATCATAGCAGGGAAAGAAAAAGGGTAACACTCAGGTCGTAGGCACTCTTGTTAGACTTTTCAAAGTTTTGAACAAAACAGATATCTCAAGCATCTTCCGAGGCGAATTTTCCGGGGAGGGATTAGCCTAGAACCTTCTAAAACCCTTATTTTGACAAATAATTTATGTTGCATAGCCCAAGCCAATTTACTCAAAATGACAAATAATTAAACACACAAACTTTATTCAAATATGTTCGAGAAAATCGGTATCCCGCAGGGATTTTTTTTATATTTCATAAAAAAGTAACCCATATTCCAAATCAGCGATGCAAAATATTATAATGAAATTTAATATTTTTTCCATTTTGTTGATCAAGCTTAAATTTAACATTTGCAGATGGCTAACATTGCACAGTCGCTCAGCCAGAAACGGAGGCGACAATCTTCAATCTTGTCTAAAGGCTCAAAGGATGTATTTGACTTGAAAAAATTGCTCACTTCAAAGGATTTGCATAAAGAACGGTAAGCTTAATAAAACTATACAACTTGCCTTTTACCTTTTTTTTTTGTCTTTTTTTTTCAATTATGCTTACTTGCGTTTTGACAGTTTAATAACAAAATATATGTTTTGTTTTGAATTTTTTTTGCCAACGGTGTGAAAACATTTACCATGTTTTTGACGAATTTCGTTTTCGATTCATAAGCATATGAGTATTCAATATAGACTTTTTCAAAGAGGATGTTGCGGGGGGAGGGGTGATGCTGAAGAAGTTTATTTTTGTGTCCTTGTGGAATAATTTTTTTCAAGTTAAGGATTTGTGATCCTTCAAAAAGTGAAAGTCAGTATGTGTACCCAGGTTATCAAAACAGTGCATCTGCATTTTCTCAGGCACTGCTTGGGGGATCGAGCTAAAATTGTCAGGGGGTGCTGGAGAGTCAAATTGACCTAGGATTTTGAATTATTATCCGTATGAATTGAAACCTTGCACAATTCTCGGTCTTCTATTGGGCTGAAGCCATCCTGACCCCCATTCTGAAAATACATATAAATATACGCGCGTATCTTAATCCACTATTTTATTAAATAATTTATTATTGTTATGTTTTTTTGTAATTACTAATGTGTTTAAATAAATGCATGTCGAGGTGATTTGCTATAAAGAGTGCTGTTTTGTTGTCTCGAAAAGAGAAAAAAAGACGTCACGAGTCAGTATAACCGAAATTGTTTCCTTAACTGTCTTGCGTTTATTAATGATCCCTTGATTCCACCGTTGGGGTTCCTCCGTATCCGAAATAAGAGAGGAGCTGTCACCCCGTCAGGTCACATGTTACTGACCGAGCCAATATTGCCTCTGAAACTGGAAATCTTCGATTGTTTGTCGACAGTTTTTAGGTGATTAGCTATCTGAGGATTTTCGCTTGAATATATTTTGGCCCTATTCGGACCAAAATCATCATTTTGTTGGACGGATTGTCAGAAAGAGGCACATTCCTGTTGTGCGATCTCTTTTCTTATTAAAAAGGGAACCAAGCTCATCAGATTTCGGTTCGACAGAGCCCTCTTCTGATGATTTACGGATACTGGTTAAAGGAAATACCCTCGTGACTGTACAGCTAACAGTCAACTAGGTGCTTTGAAACTAAAACCTAAAAAAAGTAAAAAAGGACTTGGTCGTAGTGACTTTTGAAAGACTCATTTTTAAAATAATTAAATTCCTAAAATATGTGTATAAATCCGCTCTTTAATAAAAATCACAAATTTTTGGATTATATCCAGTTTTTTTGAATGGCTGTGAGTTACAGACATACTAATTTTAAGAATTTAGATAACAGGTCTTACTATTCCATGTCTTTGACCTACGCACAGAAAACAATTAGTTTGACATTATTAAAATGTGTCAAGGATTTTAGTTAAATATCAGTGTCAGCAAAAGTAAGCGGATGTAAATCTATGAGAAGACTTGTTACATCTGACAATATCCTCTTGTCTGAAACCCAATTTTTCACAGGTTTTCCGCTAAAATGTGGGAACGACATTGATCCCTGATAATGAATTACTATGACATTTTTGAACTTAGGGTAACAATTACTGAGGTTTAAAGTGAGCAGAGACAAATAATTTACCAAGAAGCATGTAAATTTTTCTATATTTTAGTTTAAGAAAAACATTTTCTAAAAAATAAAGTAAGAAAGGTAAAGAGCCAAATTATAATACATACATAATAATGCACACATAAAACGAAAAAAAAATATTTTCAATTAACAAATGAAAGCCAAAACGGGCAGAAATCAAAACGAATGATCACATCATATATAAAGATGGAAATAATACCCTGGATGAATTAAAGCAAGTGGCTTGAATATCAATAGCATTTAATTGAAAATAGCATATATTTTTAACATCTAAAAGTACCATGTCTCCAATACGTGGCACAATGTTATCAAAATGGCATATTTGCAATATCTCCGGAACGGCTCGGTATATCAACCTCATACTTTCAGGGAGTGTTAGGGTTGTCAAGTAGACTAAGATTTTTGACTTGTGGGATTGGGCGGATGGGGAAAGGGACTAAAATGGTTTTTTTGTGGTCCAGCTAAACGTTTTCGCACAATAAGCCTCTATGGGGCCTGTAACCTATTCATATTTAAGTACCGTAGAGAGGTAAATCTAACGAGACAAAGTGATGGATGATGATTAGACCAGTGTCTTTAAAATATTCTTGAAGCGGCTCTGGGGATCAAGTTGAAACTTTCAGGCGGTGTTGGGGTATAGAATGAGCCTACAATCTTGACTTCGGGAAGGGACAGAGAGAAGGGTCTAGCAAAGGTTTGGTTTCCAATCTTTTTTTTTTTTTAACTTAGGGTAAAATGAGCCCCTGTTGGACTGGAACATATTGCCTTTGAAGTAACGATGTAAACCGAAAGGTCCGAAAGGAACCACAGATTATCAAATACGACGGTTATCAAAATAGCGATCTGTGTTATCTCAAGAGCAGCTTCGGGATCGTGCTGAAAATTTCATGGGGAACTTGAGCGCCAAGTAGACCTCGAATTTCGACTTGGATGAGGGGTAAAGGTAAATAAAACGAACTATGTGTACTGGTTATCAAACTGGCCTTTCTGCAGTATTTCAGGAACAACAAGGGGGGGGGGCGGGTCGAGCTACAACTTTAATAATAGCAGGGAGGAGACAAGTGAACTGTATATTTCGTCTTTAGAAGGAGGGATGAGGGGATAAAATATTTATTTAGCCACTGTGGAACTACGAATCAATTAATGGTGAAATAGCCAGATAATTCAAAAGACATTATATGCACCCATTCTATCAAAATAATGCATGTGTTCTAACTCGGGAGCGACTGAGGGATTGAGAGCGTTCACTGCACTGCGACTGAACATTCAGAGAGCATTAGAGAGGGCAAGGGGAAGTTGAATATATGTTTAGAGAAAGAGATAAGAGTGACAAAACATTTGGTATCCTAACAATTGTTTTTCCAAAAAGAAGACAGGCAATTTTTTCTTGAGAATTTGTATTTTATACCCATAAACTAGTCAAGAGAACCATTATGCACAAAAAAAAATTGACAAAATTGTTTCGTCTGGAAATGGGGCCCAAAACTTTTTCTGATCAGCTAGGACTCGTAGTACTTTTTTTAGCCCATTTACCTCACTTTGCATCTTTTTTATCATCCCAGACCAATAGACTAAAAGATTTGGGATGCAGAAAAAAACCCTAAAATTTCATCTTTCCAATCAGCTTAAAAACGACATTCATAAAATGTTCAACCACGTGAATCTTAATGCTAAAATAATTTGAAACTACTCCTGTTTGACTGAATCGATTTACAATGCCTGAAAATGGGCAAATTTTTTTCTTATCTGATAGGTTTGTCACTTACAGGGCATCTAGACAGGGTCAGTTAGACCACAGTGAAAACAAAAATATATGGAGATTGGTTGTATCGATTTGTGACGCTTGAATCTTGGCCAACAAATTTGTTTTCTCAGATTGGTTTAGACTTACTGGACATGTAGACAAAGACAACTGAACCTCAATAAAGAAAAAGTATGGAAAATTTTTGTTCTGATTCGTGACTTCCAAAATAGGCCCGAAGCTTTTTTTATTCTATCGGATTCGGACTAGACCTCGACGACGCGCCGATGAGGGAAGACCGGCGGCGGCAGGACCAAAAACAGCAGCGGCAGCGCGCCGCCGGCACGCCGCCAGTAAGATGTCGGCGGCACGCCGCTCGCGCGATTAGTGTTGACCGCAAACATTAATGTTTTCATCAGTCTTTCTCAAATCATAGCCTAAATTTACAAATTTACTTTCTATACTCATTGACAGTACACTTTCATAGGATACTCCACCAGTATCCCTGCTTTTCCCTGCTTTCAGTTTTGGCATCCCTGCTTTCAATAAAAAAGAAATTCAAGATATTATCATTTAAATATAAAACTTCCCTAACCCCCCCCCCCTCTGGATACCACCTTGATAGGATACTGTCTCTGCTTTAAATTAAAAAAATAATTAGCTTTTTCGCATCCCTGCTTTAAAAAATAAATAAATTTGAGATATTATCATTTAAATATAATATCTCCCTAACCCCCCCCCCCCCTCTGGATACCACCTTGATAGAATACCGTCTCTACTTCGAACTAAAAAAAAAAAATTTGGCATCTCTGCTTTCAATAGAAAAAAATTCAAGGTAATATCACTTAAATATAATAGCTCCTTATGCCCCCACCCCCTCTGAATACCATCTTGATATGATACTGTCTCTGCTTTAAATTAAAAAAATAATTAACTTATTGGCAACACATCTTTAAAAAAAAACGAGGTATTATCATTTAAATATGTTAGCTCGCTACCCCCCCCCCCTCTGGATACCACCATGATAGGATACCGTCTCTGCTTTAAATAAAAAAAATAATTAATAATTAACTAGGTCACTATATGGTTCAAACAAACACGCGAAATAACGTTAAACAGCTTAGTGTTCCTTGAAAAAAAATTGAGGGTATGAGTAAAGGGGTACAATGACAACAACAAAATGTCGAAATTATTCAGACATACCTGAAATTATTGGAAAACTGAGTCATAGATTTGCCGTGGCATTCAATAATATCCAAAAGAATCTAATTAAAAGGGAGCACACACAAAAGCCAAATTAGGCCAGTAGCCTGTGAGAAATTGCAAAATACCAAAGACAATGAACAAGTCCCAATGGAGGGCCCTGGGTCTATCAAATTTTTTCAACGGTTTCCCACGGAATTTGATATCATTTTCTTCCGTCTCCACTTTAAATAAAAAAATAATTATCTCTTTGACATTCCTGCTTTCAATAAAAAAAAATGAGTTATTATCGTTTTAAAATGATAGCCCCCTATCCTTCCCCTATAGGCAATAATTTGCAATTTTTTTATGAATCATCTTTTTGGGGTAACTTGCGTTTCAATCTTTCATTCCCCAACCTTGTACATAGCTTAGTCTATAGCTAAATTTTGTCTCACTAGAAGGGTTTTTTAGGGGGGGGGTAATTTTTTTCAGAAAGAATATTTTATTTTCTTTAATATATCAGGCGTTCAACAATTGAGTATTAAACATTAAGAAAATCTTATCTAAAAACAGCAAAAGAAAACAAAATTCTGCAAACTTGCGATTCAGCTGTAGAAACAATCTGTCGACTATCAATTTCAAAATCCAACTGAAGCTGTATAGTACTAAATGCGTTCTATTCAACTTAAAAATAATTTTTTTACTGCAAATGATGTAAGAAATAGCAATTGGGAAACTGCATTCGAAATAATTTAATCTCATTTCATAAGAACGATACTTTTTTCGTCAACATATGAAGAACTGTGTATATTGCAATATTGCAATTGTATCTGTCTGGTTAAAATTAACGAACAAGAGAGTAGTGAAGAATTATGGTATGCAAAGTAATATTTGGCAGGGAAAGTCACTGGTGATAAATCGCTAGGGATGGCACCGTGATTGGGTGATTTTTGGGGATTCGGGAAACCAAATTTTTTTTCGGAGTGACACATAGATTTTCGGGGAAATACCCGAAAATTCGGGGATAGTGCAAATCCTGCTTGATTTCTAATCAGGAAAATCGAAATACTAAACCCCAAGAGAAAGAAAAGCTTGGACTTTGCGGTTGACGCAATAAAGAATTGTCGCAAAATTTATTCAAAGTCAGCCGAAGGCGCCGCCTCTGCGGGCGGCGGTGTGCCTGCGGCGTGCCGGCGGCGTAGCGACAATTCGGCGGAGATCGACCGGGTCTCTCGTTGGCGGCGTACGGTCAATCTGCCGGCGCGACTCCGGGGTCTAATTCGAGCTTACTGGACATACCTACTAAGCCAAAAAAAACTAAGAAAAACAAAATATTTTCAAGAAAAAGCGGGTTGTATTGATTCATGAAACGTCAAAATATTCTAAACAGTTTTTCTCCGATTGGCATGAAACTTTCAGGATAAGTTGACTCCAACAAGGAGACTTCAACAGAGAAATTTGGGGGGGGGGGCGAATGCTGTTATATTGATTCTTAGTGCGAAAATTTTGATTTTTTTTCTATGGTTTACGCTAATCTGTTAAAATTTTAGGCTGTATAAACACCCTTCGTTCAAATTTACAGCCAAAACAAAATTAAGACAAAGCTAAGAAAAATATTTAGCTGTATTGATTGGTGACGTCCTGTTTTATTTTTTCAGTCAACTAAACACAACCGTTTTCAATTAACGACCTTCACGTCATTTATTTAAAGAAAATAAAAGATGCAACAAATATAGCATAAGAAGGTCTTTTAATTAAACGGTGGATGTGTAAGAAAAGTCCTTCTAATTTTAGAATTAATATCAAGTTGCAATGAATCCGGCTTAAGGCAATGTCCTTTCAGGGTATGTTTGAACCCAATGAATTTATCTTTGTACACAATTTCCTTATTTCGTAAAGCACCCTTTCTTGGAAGGATTGAAATTAGCTACGTTTGTTGACAGATAAAGGGGGAACATATCTTTTTATAGCGTGATACTGACGATAGAAATCACTGGGGGTTATGGCTTTGCTAAGGCTTCTTGTATGCACGCAGAATATAAATCTAATGTGTCCCTTGATCTTTCTCAAATTCATTATGTTAAAATCCTGGTAAATAGGTGTATATCCAATTCTTTAATTTTATAATTGGATTCTTTTAAGCTGGAACATATTAGTCTTAATATATTAGTTATATTGATTACTTTTCCTTGATAATAATAAACTTCAACGCTAGCAATTATATGAACAAGAATTGATCTTTGATTGTGAATAATAAATACTGAATTTTAATTTTTAATGAAATAACTATGAAATAGCTATGAAATGAAATAGCTAAAAAGTTCTCTTCTTTAATAATAAAATCTTAGTCTTTCTTATACCTGTGTTGTCTTGAATATTTTATTACGATGATCAGGATTTTGTCAAGATATCTCTCTCACTTGGTTCATTTCGTCTATTGAGGCTTATTTAGGGGTACTCGGGTCTCATGGCTGAGTTTGGGCATGGAGTCATCACCATGAGAAGACCCTCCCCCCCTCTTACAGATGAAGATGCGTGTATGTTCAAGGTGTCTGCAGGATGGGGGGTCGGGATGGTTTCAGCTCTATAGAAGCCGGAAAATTATGAATATTTTCAATTCGTATGAATAATATCTCCCCTCTCCATTCACCTGAAATTTGTTACTAAAAAATTGTTTCACAAAACTATTGCTCGTCCAAAATTTTGACTGAATAATCAAATTTTACCCAAAAATCTAAATTTCTTTACAAACACTTTATTTCTTAAAACAAGAAACAATGAGGCATTGTAAATAGGAGCGTATGCAAAGGGGGTGGGGGCTCGGGTCACAGGCCCCAAAAAATCATAAATGTTGCTGAATTTCTTGGCACTTCCTTATCAAATTATCAAATAAAATTTGTTTTTGGTTATCCCCCCCCTCCCAAAAAATTGTTCAATGCTGGGACTATTGAGAAAGAACTATGTCAAGAAAACAATTCTTACTTCATAAGATTCATAAGATAGTGAAGTAAGGTGCAATAGTATAGTGAAGGCACTTCTACTATACCTCCCCCCTCCCAATTTGCTAATTTGCAGCCCAAATTATATATTTCACATGCATTTGTCATGCTTCATTCTTCTTTCAACCCGTGTACCCGCAAATAAAATCAACCTTAACGAAATCAAGAAACAGAAAAAACACTCGGAAAATATATATTTGAAATATATTTTTGCACATTAGGGGAGGGGGCTGGAGGTAGAGTATAGTGGATGTGCCTTCAAACCTGTTAACAACTTGTTTGCAACTTTTGAAGTAAGGATTGTTTTCTTAGCATGTTTCCTTCTCACTAGTCCTAATCCTAGGCTTATACCGAAAAAATTCCTGGGTACATGCCTGATTGGTAATACGTAGCACTATATTGCCTATGATATATATACTAAATATTTTTTTTGCGAAGAAAGGTGTTTAATTAAGGTACATGTTCCTTCTTAGACAAGCAATTTTACAACAAGCCTGCAACTGTAACATGTACCAAAAAGACAAAATACTTACATCGTTGTATTCATTAGTCTCAGACCTGTCCATTCACCGAACCAGAGTCATTATAATACTTTTTTTCCTGGGAAGGATCTAAAATTCCTTAAAAATAGGAAAACTATCCTTTTTTCAAAGATTTTCCACGAATTTTTAACGTATTTTTAATTAAAAAGCCATGTGCACCGAATTTCAAAATGTAACTTGGTCCGTGGATAAGAACTAAATTTAAACATACCATAAACCTCACATGGGACACAAACATACCATAAACCTCACAGGGAACATAAACATACCACAAACCTCACAGGGAATATAGAGTAAAAATGCTAATAATTAGAGATGTCTCTTAAGACTTAAAGTTTGTCATTATTTCTTACATTTTGGCGAAGAAAATATTTTGTTTTCTGTTTCTAACTTTTTCTTTGGCCGAAAACGATGCTATACCACATGAAGACATACAAAAAGCTTTATTAGTGTTTGTTTATGACCCTCTGCTTAAAAGAATTAGCAATGTTATTGGTACCGGTTTAAATCAATAATTGATATTTAATTGCTGGCTGTTTCTCATAAGGCTTAAGGGCTAGAGGCTTGCAGTCATTATGGGACTTATAATGGATTGTGGTTGCAATAGCCATTGGTCCTGAAAATTCCAACAGTCCCACATTTAAGGGTGCTCTTCAGGTTTCCCAGGAAGTTACCAGAATTTCCCAATTTCTTAACACCTGAAGAACAAATATATACAAGTGTTAAAACATTTACAGCTTAAGCAGTTCTCGTAATTAGAGACCCGTAATGCCAATCCACAATGATAGTTTTGCTAATAAGGAGATTTTAGCTAATTTGAGTCAATCAGATTTTTAATAAAATTTTCTGACAGGCTGAAAGTTTCTATAAAAAGTTAAGGTTGGATTAAACTAGTGCTTGCTAAATCTTAGTTATAGTAAAATCTTATTGTGAATGGTGTAGTTAGTTTATTAAAACCCGAGAACCGGCTTTTCATCCAATTTCTTATCGTTTTTCAGAATAACACTGCTGCGGTTAAAGTAGGAAATGAGTTTATTAGCTGGTTTTTTATTAAATCAGGAGTTAAGTAGGGTTGTGTTCTATCCCCCTTTGTATGGATTATTTTGATGGACTTTGTCTTAAGGAGCACAAGAAAGGCAATGGGAGACCACGGAATCAAATGGAGAGGAAAAAGTCTCCTTGACTTAGATTATGCTGATGATTTAAGCATCCTAGAAGAAAGTTTGAGCAAAATGAATGAAGTTTTAAAGGTTTTGCGGGTTCAGGGTGGTAGAATAGGTTTAAAAATTAATGTTAAGAAGACTAAGTCACTAAGGCTAGGAATAAGTGAAGTTGGGCAATGAAAAGATTGATCAGGTGGACAGCTTCACTTACCTTGGTAGTATTATTAGTAAAGACGGTGGGAGCAGTGAATATGTCAAAAGTAGAGTAGCCAAGGCTCAGGGTGTTTTTTCACAGCTAAAAAAAAGTATGGAAGAATAGGAAGATAAGTCTGCAAACAAAGATTAGAATATTAGAAACTACAGTGATGACAGTGGTCCAATATGGCTCTGAAGCATGGGCGCTCCGAAGTGGATGAAGATTTGTTAGATGTTTTCAAGAGAAATTGCTTAAGGATTGTTCTGGGTACCCGGCTGACTATACGAAAAATGTGGTTCAATACCGCTCTCTAGGGCTATAGGCTAATGAAAGAAAGGTTGAGGTGGCTAGGGCACGTTGAGTGGATGAAGGATGACAGATTGCCGAAGATTGTTCTTTTCGGCCAACCGTCTAGGGCTAAACGGAAATCAGGTCGTCCTCGTCTGATTGGGAGGACGTCATAAAGAGAGATTTAAAGGAAATGGGAACTTCATGGGCGGGTGTAAAAAGGGATACTTTTAATGGATTGGGATGGAGGAGGAGCGTGCGTAGCTGGGTTGGCCTCAGACGGCTTGGTGCTGCAGTGAGTTGTTAGTAGCAGTAGTAGTAGTAGTTTTCAGACCAAGCCAAAAAATCCCTCCCCCTTTCTGTAGAATATTACCCCCAAAAAACCTCCCCCTGCAGGGAATCCCCGCGCCCCCCAAAAAAATATTCCGTATATTTCCCAATAACAATTGCTATGTATAAGCAATATGCAGACTACATAATTTACAGCCCTTTCCCCAGGGACTGTGGGGCTCGGGTCATCCCCAGATCCATAGCTATTGGTCCTTTGAACTATGCTGATCCAAATGGATGTATCAAAATTTTGATCGGATGTCTTTGGGGTAAAAAGGAGCATGGGAGGGGGGCTAGTTGCCTTCCAATCTTTTTGGTAGCTTAAAAAGGGTACTACATCTTTCATTTCCGTCCTAATGAGCTCTCTTCCGATGCTTTTTAACCACTTCAGTACGATCGTCTCTGGGAAAAAAAACTACAAATAAATACCCATCCGTGATCTGTCTTCTGGCAAAAAGTTCAAAATTCCATGTTTTTGGAAAATTGTGTAAAGTGTGGCGAAGTGGAAACTACATATCATATATTAATTAAATGCCAAAGTTATAGAACAGAAAGAAAAGAAATAACAGAATTCATAAATAGAATTAATAAACCACTCAGTACAACTGTGTTACGAGGTGACATAGAAGACGGCAAGCTGGCAGTTGAAGCGATTAAGCTAACAACAAAATTCTTGAAGAAGATTGGAAGAGCAGCGACCATCTAAATAAATCAAAAAACACAAATGAAGACGTCCTAAGGTCACAAGACAAGAGAGGTCACACCTAAGGTCACAAGACAAGAGAGGACGGATAATCAAACCATCATCATCAGGAGCTTGAAGAAAAAAATGAAGAGGCAGAGATTTTAAGATCCAAGTAACAAACCAACCAAGCCGTCACTTTTTTTTACTATTCTATCTCCAGACAGCAGCACTATGGCCCATAATAGCGGTTGGCAAAGAACGGCTCCTAAGCTAAACACGCTTCTTCGAGGCCGTAAATTGGCCCTGGCTAAATTATTTCCAAGCAGGCACGCGGGTTGTGCCGAGTGTACTTGTCGTTTGTCGACTTTGGGTTACACGGCATAGAGAAATCTCGCGCGTGTAAAAAATTCTGGACAAAAGAATTTAGAATCCCGATTGACTAAAATTCTATCAAAAATCAGACGGTCTTCCCCGAAATAAAACTTCTGCAAGTACCCATGGGATTCTTTGTAATTTTGTATTCTTAAATTTATAAATGATTTTATTCCTCCTGATCTCATTTATCTACTTGCAGAAGTAGAGGGGTGAAAAATACCCCGGGTGGGGGGAGGGGTAAGTTTCGTTAGTAACTTAAGATATTCTATTCATTCTGATCTTATTTATCTAATTACAGGAATATAGGGGTGAAAAATACCAATGGCTAGGTTCGTTAGTACGTTAGTACGTTAGTAGGTTTTCTGATATGCTGAATATGATGGTGTGAATCTTATTAAGATTGGTTGGCTCTTTAGGGGAGTTTCCTGTTTTTTGAAAATCAGACAGATTTTGTAAGGCTCTTTGCTTTCGATGGGTATCATAACATTGAATTTATTGAATTTTATACCCAATCCTTTTGATGTATTAATTTTTATCAATATTAGTTTAGATTTTTGTTTACTATCGGACCGAATTGCTCCTTATTCCGCAGTTTAGTCTCAGCTTGCTTTTATACCGAGTCAGGCCAAAACTTGGATTTGGCTCGGTTTTATACTGAGATTAAATATAAAAAAAAAGTTTTTCTCAACTGAAAGTAAGGAACGACGTTAAAATTTAAAAGGAACAGAAATTATTCCGTAGGCTTATATGGAAAGGGCTGTCCCCTCCTCAACGCCTCGCTCTTTACGCTAAAGTTTTTTTTTTTTAAATAGAGTTGTGGGAAAGTCAAACTGTAGCTTAAAGGGCGAGGCGTTGATCAGGGGACAGCTCCTTTCATATGCGGAATAATTTCTGTTCGTTTTAAATTTTAACGTTGTTCCTTACTTTCAGTTGAGAAAAACTTGTTTTTTTTATTTAATTTTTGAACGTTTTTGAATTAATGCAGGTTTTGATTTTGGCTCACCGTACATGAATAATTAAAACAAAATTTGCATATTAGTTTTACTTTTATTTGGTTAAATGGCTTTCTCGAAACTGTTTAATTTTATTTACGAACGTTTTTATTAGTAATAAATATACGTAACTTACGAATTAACTTACGTAACGAACTTCTATATTCATATTTTTTAATACGTATATTAGGGGCTCGCCCTCTAGTCAATAACTTGCTCTTTAAGCTAAAGTTCGAATTTTGTTCCAATTCTTTAAAAATGACCCCGTAATCACAAAGGACGTTTAATGAGAATAAGTAGCACTTATGAAAGTACTAAAAAACTTTAGCGTAAAGAGCGAGGTATTGACTAGGGGGTGAACCCAATCATACACGTAATATTTTCTGTTCGTTTTCAGTTTTGATGTTGCTCCTTATTTTCAGTTGGAAGACTTGTTTTTTTTTTAGATTTAATTTCTGATCTTCATAGCAATGTCCCTTCCCCCATGAAAACTTTCTTCATGAAAAGATCCTCCCACATAACCCCCTACCTACCCACCCCCATACTACCAGAAAAAATCCCCCCTGAAAATGTCTGTATACTTCCCAATAACCAATAATATATGTTAACATTGGGTAAAGTTCATAATTTTCAGCCCACCCCCGGGGACTTCGGGGGATTAAGTCATCCTAAAGGACATAGTTATCAAATTTTCAACCATGCTGAACAGAATGGCTATCTCAAAATTTCGATCAGGTGACTTTGGGAAAAAAGAGCGTGGGAGGGGGCCTAGTTGCCCTCCATTTTTTTTGTCCCTTAAAAAGGGCACTAGAACGTTTGATTTCCGTTTCAATAAGTCCTCCCACGAAATTCTAGGACCACTGGGTGGATACGATCACCCCTGGGAAAATAAAATAATAAAAAAATAAATAAACACGCATCCGTGATCTTTCTTCTTGCAAAAAATGCAAAATTCCGAATTTTTGTAGATATGAGCTTGAAACTTCTACAGTAGGGTTCTCTGATACGCTGAATATGATGGTGTGATTTTCATTAAGGTTCTGTAAATTTTAGTGGGTCTTTTCCCCTTTTTTCGAAAATCAGTAAAATTTTTTCAGGCACGAAACTTTTGATGGGGAGGATTAAAGTTGATGAAAAGTATATATTTGAAATCAGCATTAAAATTTGATTCTTTTGATGTATCTATTGGTATCAAAACCCCGTTTTCTAGAGTTTCGGTTACCATTTAGCCGGGTCGCTCCTTACATACAGTTCGTTACCACCAACTGTTTGATTGAGAGTCCCTTTATGATACTGATTTAACGAAGGTGCAACATTTCCACCTTTATGCATAAAGGTTGGTGGTGAAGGAGTGGCGATTCGATCTGAAATTTGTATTTAATATCAAGGAGGGGGATATTAGAGCTGTTACTGGTCCAATTTGTGCATCCTGTTACAAAGATATAATTTTTTTTGAATGGTTCCAGTTTTAACACGCGCAACATGCCCACCTTTTCTACTAAAACGTATCTGTGAAGAATGACCCAGTTGCATAATTACGGGGTCTATGGATGGGTCAAAAATCCCCTAAATGACTACTTGATATTTCTATCTGACACCAAGAGCCAATGATTTGAGGGTGCCCACAACAAAAAAGAAATGGGAGGGAGCTCTTTGCCTTCTAATAAGTTTTGGCCGTTAAAATTACACTGGAAAGAATTTTGATTTTCTGATAGAATGAACCTAAGTTTCTACAGCCATCCCTTCTACACAAGTGACCGGGAGAAAAATAAACGAAAGACACATTACTATCTACTTAATCAACGCTACTGTGTTGACTCTGATTTACTATCTACTTAATCTGATTACTATCTACTTAATCAACGCTACTGTGTTGACTCTGATAATAACTGATTTTGTTTTGTTTGTTTATTTAAACTGTGCTAAAAGAAGAAACACATACTCGTTTACGATCATTTTGAAATTAGTCCAATTTTCACTAGCTCTCTGATTCTGATTCACCAACATGTACCGTTCAAAGACAGCTGAAAAGAAAGAAAATAGCAGTTACACTTCAGTGTACCTTTCGTGCAAAAACATAATAAAAGCTATTAAAGCTCTATGTGAATGAATCATTTTCTACGAATTGCTGATTATTTTTTATGAGGTTTTAGCGCGGGGCAGTCAACCGAAGATTTCACAAAACCTCAAATATGACAGCTTTGCAATGAAGAATGGCATCGTTAATCAATATTCTGATTGTTATCCTAACTAAATACTATGATGATCTGCTCCAATTTTGTCTCTTTTTTTCCCCTTTTTTTTGTGTATGATTGACGAAGCTCCAGGTGAAACTAAACAACTGCTTCTAATTATGCCCAATAATCAGGCTGGCCAAAGAAATTACATGAGACCAAAATTGAAAATCTCTATTTTTAATCAGAATAAATAAACTATAATAAATTGATAAGAATAAGAATAAATGGTTTATGGATTCAATATATGTATTGTCTAGTTGACAGGCAAATGGGCTGGAAAGGGTGGCCCCTCCCCTATGAAATCCTTTATTTTTTCAAATTCTTGGACCCCTTATATTCAAATTATCAAATAAAGTATGTTTTCCACGTACACTTTGATTCTGTGAACCGTCCAACTGACCCCCACAGAAAAACCGTGCATTTACAGTTTTTCTTTCAATTTCTCATATATTCCATATGATCGTCATTCTTCGTCCTTTATTTTTAAGTTGTGTCATTTCTACTAATGCCATCCTACGACAAACCAAACCTTTATTAACTACCTGCTTCGACATAGCTTCAGCTTCTGAGTTGGTCTTTTAATCAAAGTTTTGCAATCCTCTTGTGGTTTAGGTTCTCGAGGCTCAGTTATATTTAGCAAAGGTTTGCTTTTTCTTTTTTTTATGAGTCAAATTTTGCAAGAATGTTGACTCAGCAAACTTTTATTTTATTGAGCACCAAAAGACGGAAACCTATATTGCGGCACAAAATTGATGAATATTTTCTTTGACTTTATTTTTACATTATTCTAGTTTTGAACTTTAGTCGAACAAAGGGACATGTAACATCTGAGCTACAGCTCATAAGAATTCACATATGCTACTATTTTAGCTTAAAATAATCGAGATTGACAAGTAAGAAGTCACTTTCTCAGGCCTACGAGGTTTGTTAAAAAATAGCGCGCTTCTGTTCCCTAACGATCGTAGATTTCTTTGACGATATTATTTGAACATACAGACAATTTGCCTGTGGCGTATGTTCGATCGGCTTGCAGAAAAAAAAAAATAAATAAATGGGGACACATCCCCCACTAAGTTTAGAGGCACGAGATTTTGACAAGAACCCTTCAAAAATTTTGCGGCTATTTTCAGATAGAGATTTTTTAGATATCCTATCAGGTTGTTCAGATTTTTTTTCCCCAGTATCTACAGCTTCATTTTTGCCATTTTTATATTCAATTATACAGGCATTCATTTTTCAAAGTAGCTTTTATACCTTGTGAAAAAACTTTCCAAATTAATAAGCATGTTATAGCAGGCAACTTGGTTGAAAAAAGTAAATTTGAATATTTAAATATTCAGGGCCTAAATTCGTCATCATCCTGGAGAGGGGGGCAAAGTAGGAGCCGATTTTCCCGAGTCAAGCGATAATGACCAAGTGAAAAATGAAAAATGAGTCATATAGTACCGTAAAGGCAAGGGTATACTAAAGAAAACTGATCTGTTTCTGGGGATGCTTGAATCGTGTAGGCCTATCTTAGTTTGGACAAGATTTTTGAAGACAGTAAATTTTAGCCGGGAGAGGGGGAAACTGGGGTTATGGGGGGAAGTTGCAACCCTGCCCTATAATAAATTATGCCCCTGACTGTATCATAGGCTCACCTGAAGCTATCAGGCCATAGAACGATAGATTTTTGAGAAGTTGTATCCGCAGATGAGCTTAAACGCCTTCTTGCAGTTGTTTGGGTATAATTTTAGTCCAAATTACTTATAGGGCTACACCCCCTCTCCTCGAATACTGGCCGTCCTATACAAATTCATGCAAACTCACTTGGCCGAGCGTACACATTAAGGTAGATATGATGGTACTTGTTAATAATATGGAACACACTCAAGAATTACGCTTAGGTTACATCTCTGGAAACCACGGGTTTCATAGCTACAAAAACAAGTTACGGATGATACAATGCATTAGACTTAGACAGAATGCATTGGAGTTGTATAATTTGGGCTATATATTTGCACATTAGGGGGGGGGGGTAGGTTAGATTAGATTAGGGGCGCTGTCCATATAATTTATCCCATCCCACCTAATATGCAAATATATAGCCCAAATTATATTATTATATAAACTAAAAGGTTATATGAAGGTTATATCTTGGTTGCCGCGGTAGTTAGCAACCTAGTAAGAGACGATCACGTCTCATAGTAAAAACTAAAATAGCCCATAACTCCTAAAACTAGAGTCAGATAAAAAAAAGAATCACATTATTAGAACCCCTTGTCCAGCTTCCCTATATAGAAAACTAACTGTCCCTTGGCTTGAATAACAATGAATTCTGCATCAACGGCATCTTTTTGTTTTCTTTTTCCCGCAGATAGCTGGGCACTGGAACATCGTAGAGAGTTGTTTAATAGCTTATTTTAATGGAAATTGCTACATCTAGTGCCTTTTGTAATTTAAAACAGAAGAGTTTTTAAAATATAATCAGTTTTTTATGAAAAACTGCGTTTTTCTATAGCACTGTAGTAGCAAATGTTTTTAACATCATTTTACATACGAAAATCAAAATAGTACTTTTAACATTATAAAAAGTATGTAGATATAGGTATGAAAAATGCAGTAATTCCTTTAGGGTATTATCAAAAAATTTGATTTATGAATTGAACCTAGAGTTATTCCTGAAAATTTTAGATAATCTCTCAGTTCAAAGTCAGAGGCAGCGCAATAGCGCTGAAGTAAAGAACGATGTTTGCACAATGTATTACTTATCTTTTTTCTAGACCAGGGCACTTCGTATATCGTAGAAACTTCGAAAAGGGCTCATTCGATTGGAAATTGGAATGGTTAATGCCCTTTTTAATAGTCGAAAGTGATTGGAAGGCAACTAACACCCCTTCCACGCCCATCATTTCTCCAAACACATTCAATCAAAGTTTGAGACAGCCATTATGTTCTACGTAGTTGATTTCCACATAGAAATTATGTTCTTAAGGAAGACACTGCCCCCACAGCCCTCAGGGTCCGGGTTGTAAGTTATGCCCTGGGGGTATATAAGGTTTTTATAGAAAGCTTTGACATAGAAACTTCAAAAACGGCTCATTCGATTGGAAACTCAAAGGGCTAGTGCCCTTTTTAATAGTGAAAAGTGATTGGAGGACACCTAACCCCTCTCTCACGCCCACCTTTTCCTCAAACACATCCAATCAAAATTTTGAGATAGCCATTTTGTTCAACGTAGTTGAAAGTTCTGAAAATTATGTATTTGAGGATGACAAACCCCCTACAGACCTCACGGTAAGGGTTGTAAGTTATGACCTGGGGGCATATAAGGCTCTTATAGATACCGTTGTCGTATAAACTTCAAAAGGGGCTCATTTAATTGGAAATTGAGAGGGACACTGCCCTTTTTAATTGCCGAAATTGATTGGAGGGTAACTAAACCCCCTCTCAGGCCCACCATTTCCCCAAACACTTCCGATCATAATTTTCAGATAGCCATTTTGCTCAACGTAGTTGAAAAAATCTGGAAATTAGGTCTTTGAGTATGACACTCGTCCCAGAGCCCTCAGGGCTAAGGATGTAGGTTATGCCTTGGGTGCATATAAGCTTTGCATTGAAATCTTTGTCGTAGAAACTTGAAAAAGGGATCATTCGATTGGAAATTGAAAGGGCTAGTGTCCTTTTTAATAGTCGAAAGTAATTGGAGGGCAACTAGCCCCCCTCTCACGGTTAGATTTATCATGTTGATTTTCTAATATAATTTAAATAAAACAGGTTACAGTCACCATAACTAAAATAAAACATTCCAGTGTTCGAACCTTTTTAATAGTCGAAAGTGATTGGAAGGCAACTAACGCCCTTCTCACGCCCACCATTTCCCCAAACACATCCAATCAAAATTTTGAGATAGCCATTTTGTTCAACTCGTTGATTTCCACATGGAAATTATGTTTTTGAGGAGGACAGTCCCCCCACAGCCCTCAGGGCCTGGGTAGTAAGTTATGCCCTGGGGGCATATAAGGCTTTTATGGATAGCGTTGTCGTAGAAACTTCAAAAAGGGCTCATTAGATTGGAAATTAAGAGGGCTAGTGCCTTATTATAGTCAAAAGTGATTGGAGGGCAGCTAACCCCTCTCTCACGCCCACCTTTTCCCCAAACACATCCAATCAAAATTTTGAGATAGCCATTTTGTTCAACGTAGTTGACGGTTCTGAAAATTATGTATTTGAGGATGACAAACCCCCCAGAGCCCCCAGGGTAAAGGTTTAAAGTAATGTCCTGGGGGCATATAAGGCTCTTATAGATACCGTTGTTGTAGAAACTTTAAAAGGGGCTCATTTAATTGAAAATTGAGAAGGCTATTGCCCTTTTTAATAGTCGAAATTGATTGGAGGGTAACTAACGCCCCTCTCACGCCCACCATTTCCCCAAACACATCCAATCAAAATGACATTTTGTTTAACGTAGTTGAAAGTTCTGGAAATTAGGTCTTTGACAGCGTTGTCGTAGAAACTTCAAAAAGGACTCATTCAATTGTGAACTGAGAGGGCTAGTGCCCTTATTTATAGTCAAACATGATCGCATGGTGAATGCCCCCCACGCCCATCATTTCCCCAAACACTTCTGATCAATATTTTGATATAGCAATTCTGTTGAACGTAGTTGATTGGTCCGGAAATTATGTTTTAGAGTATGACAACCCCCTCACAGCTAAGGTTGTAAGTTATGCCCTGGGGCATATAATGTTTTTATAGAAAGTGCTGTCGTAAAAACTTCAAAAAGGGCTCTTTCGATTGGAAATTTAGAGGGCTATTCCCTTTTTAATAGTCGGAAGTAATCGTAGGGAGAATCAACTGCCCCCCACCCATCATGTCCCCAAACATATCCGGTCAGCATTTTGATATGGTCATTTTGTTCAACGTAGTTGAAAGGTCTGGAACTTATGTCTTTCAGGATGAAAACTCTCCCCCCATATACCTCAGGACAAGGGTCGTAAGTTATGCCCTTGGGGCATATTAGGTTCTTATAGAAAGTTTTGTCGTAGCAGGCTCAAAAAGGGCTCATTCGATTGAAAATTGAGAGACTAGTGCCTTTTATATTAGTCGAACGTGATCAGAGGGCAAATTTTGATATAACCATTTTTTTTCAGCCCATCAGAAAGGTCTTGAAATTATGTCTTTGGGGATAATTAATCCCCCCAGCCCTCAGGACAGGGGTTGTAAGTTATGCCCTGGGGACATATAGGGTTTTTAAGTTATAAGTTATACTATGTTATGGTTGTAAGTTATGCCCTGGGGACATATAGGGTTTTTATAGAAAGTTTGGTCATATAAACTTCGGAGTGGGCTCATTGGATTGGTAATCGGACGCTTTATTGCTCTTTTTAAGAGTCAAAGTGATCAGAGGTATCTGTAATCAGCTACCCCCTCCACCCTACATACACGTCCTATTGTCTCGAAATGCGTCTAATAGAAATTTTAAGATAGCCATTCTATTCGAAACAATCTTATTATCATATAACAAGGCTTTTGGGGTTGAATAAAACCCCAGAGATTAGGGGCAGCGGGCTGTACGTTATGCCCAGGGGCATGGGCGTAGGCAGCATTAGGCAGCATATTGTCTAGGGGGGGGCAGTCGATAGTGTGATGGAGTTTTATCAACTGCTTTTTCCAAACCATCTGCTTTTTCAGCCATATCTAATGTAAATTTGAAGGTCTAGGGAGGGGGGGGAAGCTGTCCCCTGCCCCCCCTCCCTACCCCCATGTCCAGGGGGTATTTAATGTTCTTGTGGAAGGGATGGTTGTTTAACTTCAGAAGAGGCTCAGTCTTTCTCCCCGAAAAAGACCATGTCAATATAAAACAAACAGAAATTAATCAAAAAACTTTTTGCACAAAATAAGTTTTTCAAAAAAAAGTAAAGAACTTAGCCGCAAAGTTGCGGCTAATTTTCCCAAATCGAGTGAAAATGACAGTGAAAACTGAAAAATGAGCCATATAGTACCATAAAGGTAAAGATATATTAAAGAAAACTGGCCCGTTGGCGTAGATGCTTTAATTATGCAGGCTTATTTTCGTTTTGACAAGATTTTTGAAGAAACTAAATTTCAGCTGGGGAAGGGGGCAAACGGGGTCTGGGGGAGGGGCAAAGCGAGGTCTGTGAGGGGCAGTTGCCAAACCAAAAAAAAAAAAAAATAGAATCAAATAATCTACCAAGTATACAACTACCACAAATCAGTATCAATAAATAAATGAAATCCATAAGAAACAGCAATTGAAGCAAGTCAAACTCAAAACGAGCAGAAATTATTCTCAGTAGGGTTTCTTCTAAACCCTATGCTTTCTAAAAGCTAGAATATAGTTGGTACTTTACTGAAAAATTCTTTTTAATGTTTTCACTTTTATAACTTTAAGAAAAAAAATAATTAAGATTTTAAAGAATAAATATCAGCATATGTATATTAAACTGTCAATGCACATTCTTTCAGTAAATTAATTTGAATTTTTTTTCAGTAATGTACAAATTATATTATAGCTTTTAGAAAGCATAAGGTTTAGAACCCTACTCAGATTAATTTCTGCTCGTTTTGAGTTTGACTTATTTTTAATTTCTGTTTGTTTTGGGTTTCATTTATTTATTAATACTGATTTGTGGTAGTTGTATGCTTGGTAGATTATTTAATTCTATGTTTGTTCATTTTTGGTTTAATGGAGTTTTTTTTTTAACTTTACTTTTTTTTGAAGCACTACCTTCCTTCCCCTGTTTTGATGTCTATACAAGTATAGATGTCTATACAAATAAATTCTGTATAGATGTCTATATTATCGTCTATACAATTAGATTTCACTTAGATGGTAGCCCTAATACCAACATAATTAGTCCACTTACATGATCTTGGGGATTATTTTTTTGTCCATTTACCTGAATGATGCTATAACGAAAATTTTTATTTCTAATAGTAAAAATAGGTTCTTAAACTTGGTGCAAAAAAAAAAAATACCTACACTTTGATATGATCGGCCCTGAATGGCCGTCGAAATTGGCTTTCCCAGAGTTTTCCATATAACTTTGTTAGATCATAACAAAGTTACTGTAGAGTTGTCTATGTTGAGTTGTCATTCATGGGGTATAGCCTGCGTGTTTAGTTGTATTCTGGTAGAGTTGCCTTTGTTTATTTGCTGTCGAAATAAGCATCCTCAGAAAAAAAAAATACCTACACTTTGATATGATCGGCCCTGAATGGCCGTCGAAATTGGCTTTCCCAGAGTTTTCCATATAACTTTGTCAGATCATAACAAAGCTACTGTAGAGTTGTCTATGTTGAGTTGTCATTCATGGGGTGTAGCCTGCGTGTTTAGTTGTATTCTGGTAGAGTTGCCTTTGCTTATTTGCTGTCGAAATAAGCACCCTCAGAAAAAAAAAAGTAAGGAATTTTGGTTCTATATCTGAATTTTTCATGGTTTGAAAGGCATCAAATTGAAGGTATTAGGGCTGGTCTTTAAAAACCTAAGCCCTAATACCTAAAGGCTGGTCTATAAAATTTTACTTGGCCTGAATATTCATTAGCTTTTTCAAATCCGAATTTTCATAAATTTATTTTTGTGAGTCAGCATCAGCAGCAGGTATTAGACCCCTGTTGATATACCCTTCTTGATATTCATTCAACAGGATTAGATTGTGATCCTTTATTTTACCATGATAATGAGAAAATGAATATGTTAAAACGCCAGTGAATTGATCTGGCTAACTTGTTTGTTACTTTATTAGATGATTAACGATCTTTCCAATCAGTCGATATACACCGATGATCGATTATGGAACCGGAGGTCTGAGGAATTTGCCAAAGGATAAGATTTTAAGTCGGGGTTGAGATAGAAGGCAGTGCTTAAGAAGAAAAGAAAAAAGAACGTTTATTTTTATTAATTTCTTCTGTTTTGCTTGTCTGTTAAACGGAACACGACCAAGAAGTGAAGTTAGGTTAATCCTAATGAATTTATACCTAAAATATGATGATAATATACCTTTAATACTTTAGAAACAAAATTATGGAAACTACGACAAAGAATTATGGAAAGTAGGCCGCGAAGAACGCAGGATAAGGCTTTAAGTCTGAGTTAAGATACAAGGCAGCGCTTAAGAAAAGAACGTTTATTTTTATTAGTTTTTTTTTCTGTTGGCATGCTGCTTGTCTGTTAAATGGAACACGCCCAAGAAGTGAATTATACCAAAATAAAATATACCTAAACATGATGATATTATACCTGTAATACTTTACAAAGTTGTGGAAACTACGACAAAGAATTAGGAAAGCAGGCTTGTATTAAATAACTAACTTAACCTATCCCCTAACTGCATCTACATATTAAATCTTTAATTAAAATATACCTAAATCGTAGTTTTCTCACTCAAAATAAGCAAATCAGCCGATTCCCGAGAGGTAAGCCGGTTTTTGTCAGATCTTAGACAGCGTAATTCTTGAGTGTGTTCTGTTTAACAGACATTCAGACAAGTACCGTTGGCATTAATATTATAGCTGGAAACATGATTTTTGAATTTTTGGGGTAATTAAAACTTCATTTAACTTTTCCTGGATCTTGCTTTCTACATTCTAACAAATCCTCTATGTAGTATATTTCGTTAAATACGTAGTAAAAACTAGACACAATCGATTTTTAATCAGTACTGGTAAACAGTAGCGAGTATTGATACGGTATTTTGAAGGATTGTGTTTTGCCAAACAAGAGACACAGAAGTGTGTCTTGTGCATAACGCAAAAACTGTCAGTTATACATTTTTAACTTGGGGCTGCGGTCCAAACCGAACTAATTCTCCCCTCAAAGCACAAAAAATCGCGCTGAATAGAACTTTTTGTCGCATATACAGAAACCAGAAGTTTAGGCAATACTTAAAGGAGTGCTTCATGTCGAAACTCTCCAAAGGTATTTTTTCGGGGGCAAGGTTTGTTTTTGGGGGTAAAGGTATATATATATATATATATATATATATATATATATATATATATATATATATATATATATATATATATATATATGTATATATATATATATATATATGCGCGCGCGCGCGCGCGCGCGCGCGCGCGCGCGCGCGCGCGCGCGCGCGCGCGCGCGCGCGCGCGCGCGCGCGCGCGCGCGCGCGCGCGCGCGCGCGCGCGCGCGCGCGCGCGCGCGCGCGCGCGCGCGCGCGCGCGCGTGCATCAGCGTCGTATCCAGGGGGGGCCCGGTTTAAACCCCCCCCCCCGAAATTTTTTGACCGAGTCGAAAATAAGTCGAAAATTAGTAAAACCTAGGTAACAATCAGTAAAATTAATCGAAAACTGAGTCAAAAATTAGTAAACCCCCCCCCCCCGAAAAAAAAATCCTGGATCCGCCCTTGATATATATATATATATATATATATATATATATATATATATATATATATATATATATATATATATATATATATATATATATATATATATATATATATATATATATATATATATATATTATATATATATATATATTTTATATATATATATATATATATATATATATATATATATATATATATATATATATATATATATATATATATATATATATATATATATATATATATATATATATATATATATATATATATATATATATATATATATATATAGATATCCAGTGGGTGAGGTTTCAGGATTTTGTTCCCCCTGAAACTCTATCCGACTCGTAAAACGCAGTAAAAACGTATATAAACAAATTTTGATATGTTTTTAAAAGTGTTTCTTGTAACTCTCCCCCATAAAAAAATCTTCCCCAAATATAATCCTGGATGCACCCCTGTCCAAGCTACCCAAATTATGTTTGTGGGTAATTCAAGCCAATTTTTAAGAAATGCACCCTCTGCAAACATGTGTAGCATTTTTTTCTTTTTTGAAGGGGATTTAAACTTTAATGATAGGTGGATGACGTGGAAAATATAAAAATCCAATGTAGGTCCTTACATACCCATATCCAGGGAAGGGGGGTTGCTGGGTTTGGGGGCCCCCCCCCCCCCAAAAAAAAAAATGATCCTGGATTCGCTTTTGATTCCTTATGGCACAAATAGACTGAGTCTGTTGCCTCAACGTTATACGAGTTTTTGAATCAATATTTTTGTTTAGAACCTATGATAAAATGCAATTGTCCATTTAAAAAGGTAAATATAATTTTACTGTAAGATTTCTCTACTGTTTCCATCATTTTCAGACCGTGTACTGTATCAGCCAAAGAATTGAGTGATAGGACGGCTAACAGTATAGAAGGAAGCGAGGAGAGTGATCGAAGCTTGATGTTGCAGTATTTGGCTAGATCACAACTAGAAACAGAGAGGAGGCGTCTCGCATTAAATGCCATCCGAATGACTTTGGAAAGCTTAGAATACTCTGAAAGGTGACTTTTCAACTTTTGAATTTTTTTGGCTGTGTGTGGTCTGTTACTGGAGGGGAAAATCGTGGATAGAGTAGTATTTAAGCCAAATCTTTGGCTTAAATACTGTTACGCTCATCCCTCTAAATAAAAATTCCGTCTGTGTATCTAGACCAAGAAAGATAAAATAAGATAATTATTATGAGATTTTGACATACTCTATACACAGGTAGTTCCGTGTTTATATTTCTTCAAACACCAAAAGGAACTGATAGATGTTTAACAATTAACTTCCCTGCAGAACTACCTCTTACGGACTGGCTCAGTTTACTAGTGATAATGTCAGGCAAATACTCTATGAATGATACCTCGCATTGTTTGCCGTAAAGCACACAACCAGAACTGTATTATTAAAATTCCTAGTCTAAGCAAGGCTTCAAAACTTTCTTATTCTTCATGAGCCCTACTCCCTGGCTATATACCCGATTCTTCCTACCTGAATAAACACATTCCAGAAATAAATATATCTCCCAGAACGTCGGTATGTCAGTCAAAATGTCAATACGGCAGTTGTCTTTCTGCGTCGTAATGTCGCCTAAATTCACATTGTATACTCCGGGAAATAAATATCCCAAAAACGTCGGAATTTTTCAGTCAAAATGT
The DNA here is from genome assembly GCF_049724085.1 of Artemia sp. Qi Xiang Cuo. NCBI lineage: Eukaryota > Metazoa > Arthropoda > Branchiopoda > Anostraca > Artemiidae > Artemia > Artemia sp. Qi Xiang Cuo. Next base: position 32,423,835 of record NC_142810.1, on the reverse strand, counting down.
CAATACGGAAGTTGTCTTTCTGCGTCGTAATGTTCCTAAATTCATATTATATACTCCGGGAAATAAATCTCCCATAAACGTCAGAATTTGTCAGTCAAAATGTCAATACGGCAGTTGTCTTTCATCGTCGTAATGTCGCCTAAATTCACATTTAATACTCCGGGATAGAAATCTCCCAAAAACGTCGGAATTTTTCAGTCAAAATGTCCATACGGCAATTGTCTTTCTGTGTCTTAATGTCACCTACATTCATAAATCAAAATGTCAATACGGCAGCTGTCTTTCATCGTTGTAATTTCGCCTAAATTCACATTTCATACTCCAGGATAGAATTCTCCCAAAAACGTCGGAATTTTTCAGTCAAAATGTCCATACGGCAGTTGTCTTTATGTGTCTTAATGTCACCTAAATTCACATTGCATACTCCGTGAAATAAATCTCCCAAGAACGTCGGAATTTTTCAGTCAAAATGTCAATATGGCAGTTATCATTCTGCGTCGTAATCTCGCCTAAATTCACATTGCATACTCCGGGAAACAAATCTCCCAAAAACGTCGGAATTTTTCAGTCAAAATGTCAATGCGGTAGTTGTCTTTCTGTCATAATGTTGCCTAAATTTACATTTTATACTCTGGGAAATAAATCTCCCAAAAATGTCGGAATTTTTCAGTTCAAATATCAATACGGTAGGTGTCTTTTTGCGTCGTAATGTCGCCTAAATTCAAGTTGCATACTCAGGGAAATAAATCTGCCCAAAAACGTCGGAATTTTTCAGTCAAAACGTCAATACGGCAGTTGTTTTTCTCCGTCGTAATGTCGCCTAAATTCACATCGCATACTCCGGGAAATAAATCCGGGAAATATATATATATATATATATATATATATATATATATATATATATATATATATATATATATATATATATATATATATATATATATATATATATATATATATATATATATATATATATATATATATATATATATATATATATATATATATATATATATATATATATATATATATATATATATATATATATATATATATATATATATATCCAGTGGGTGGGGTTTCAGGATTTTGTTCCCCCTGAAACTCTATTCGACTCGTAAAACGCAGTAAAAACGTATATAAACAAATTTTGATATGTTTTTAAAAGTGTTTCTTGTAACCCTCCCCCACAAAAAAAATCTTCCCCAAATATAATCCTGGATGCACCCCTGTCCAAGCTACCCAAATTATGTTTGTGGGTAATTCAAGCCAATTTTTAAGAAATGCACCCTCTGCAAACATGTGTAGCATTTTTTTGTTTTTTGAAGGGGATTTAAACTTTAATGATAGGTGGATGACGTGGAAAATATAAAAATCCAATGTAGGTCCCTACATACCCATATCCAGGGCAGGGGGGTTGCTGGGTTTGCCCCCTCCCCCCAAAAAAAAATGATCCTGGATTCGCTTTTGATTCCTTATGGCACAAATAGACTGAGTCTGTTGCCTCAACGTTATACGAGTTTTTGAACCAATATTTTTGTTCAGAACCTATGATAAAATGCAATAAATCTTGCAAAAACGTCGGAATTTGTCAGTCAAAATGTCAATACGACTGTTGTCTTTCTGCGTCGTAATGTCGCCTAAGTTCACATTGCATTTTCCGGGAAATAAATCTTCCAAAACCGCCGGAATTTTTCAGTCAAAATGTCAGTACGGCAGTTGTCTTTCTGCGTCATAATGTCGCTTAAATTCACATTGCATACTTCGGGAAATAAATCTCCCAAAAACATCGGAATTTTGCAGTCAAAATGTCAATACAGCAGTTGTCTTTTTGTGCCATAATATTAACTTTTCATATTATTTAAGTCACTGAAATTGTTATGGCCCCAAGAAAAGCATTGGGTCCCAATAGTGTAGATCAGGGATTAATGACGCCTGCTCAACTCTGTACAAATATAGACTTGGCTTAGATAGGGCTTAGACGGAAAGTGCTTAGATAGTAACAAGGTAGGGGATATGGGGTAGTCCAGCGTGTTTTAAGATTAAAAAAAGAAGGTTCTGTATTTTTCTAAGTTGAGGAGCAAAGGAGCAGAAATTCCTTACATATAGATTTCTAGACGTGCTAAACGTAAGAATGGTGTTTTCACTTCTCCAATGCTATCTACTTTTGAATTACCACATTGTCAAATTTTTGCCACCGCAGCACCACCGCTTGCCCATACAAAATTTGTCACAAGGTTTCGTAGAATTTAAGATTTGGTTTTTGAATGAGGTTTTTCGTGAATTCTTATGACCAGTCGTTCAATATGTTATCCTGCGGAATAATGTCAAACACGAAATAAAAAAAAAAAAACTTTCAGGTTCTACCCTTGGTCAAACACGATTTCAACTGTTTTTGGCTTTGGGATCTTATTACTGGAAACTGTAATTTCAAAATATAACGAACTCAATGGTAAATATTTTAGTCTGGTCCAACCCCTTCATGTTTTTTTCACCTCCTTCTCAGAATTATGGAAGTTTTTTCTCTGTTGTAAAAATTTAAATATACAAATTAGGGCAATAATCCTTTCCTTTTCACATCAGAATTACCCGGTAAATTTTTCTAACTATAGGCATTACCCTAGATTTCATATATAAGATTTCAATTTCTATTGGCTATATATTGCTGCCTATTTTGAGGAACACCGCTTGCCCTAATCAGGACTGTTCCTAGGTTTTGTGGCTCCTGGGGAAAATTTACCCTACCCTCTCCCCTTCTCCTCGACTGTAAGACTTCACATGAGCGCAAGAATCGAAAATAAGTGCGGCCATGCATATTAGTGTTGAAACTTTCAGCGAATGTTGATAGTTGATGCTGAACTAAAACAACAGACAATATGTGCATCCATGTTGTCAAAAGGTCGTATATGCAATATTTCAGGAATGGCTAAGGGTAATAAGTTGAAAATTTCATGACATGTTTAGGGGGATGGTGAACCAAACCAGAAGACGCTATGTGCATCCATGTTGTCAACAGGGTGAATCTCCAATATCACAGGAACGGCTAAGGGTATTAAGTTCAAACTTTCAGGGAATGTTTAGGGGGCTATTAAACTAAATTAAAAGATACTCTGATAATCCAGGTTGTCAAAAGTATATTTCTATAAAAAGATTTCTAGAGGTGCTAAATCCATTGATGGAGCTTTCGACTCTCCCGTTCAATCCATTTTTGTGTTGTTATAGTGGCAACTAGTTTTTTCTGCGGTACCACCTGTGGTGGCATTACTACGACAATATTTGTTCCTATAGAGATTTTTTCAACTCAAGATTAGCGTTCAGACGAGTTCTCTTGTGAACTCCTGTAACCTTGTGAACTTGTGAACTCATGAGAACTTGTGAAACTCATGTGAACTCATGTTGAATACCATCAGAAGGAATAACAATTAGCCCACTTTGCATTGAGTTTTGTTTATTAGCCTTCAAATAACTTCGAAGGTTAACATTTTGAAAAAGGTTGGGTTAAACTCTGTTTTTTTTTTTTTTTTTTTTTTTTTTTTTTTTTTTTTTTTTTTTTTTTTGGTCTTCGATTGATTGGTTCTAAGATTCTAGTCAGATTTAAAGCCAAATTTGTTTTATTTTTTATTTTTTTATGATTATTAAGTTAGTTTTTGACCTATCTTCAAGAAATCTTCAAGTTCCCACTTGCTGCTTCCACGAATGTAAAGATCGTTGATTAAGGCAGTGCAAGATTTGATATATTTTTCTTCTCTTATTGTGTCTTAGTGTGCAATTGTTCATTTTAGCCTTCCGCTTTTAGATCAGGCTCTAAAGACAACAACATTACCTTGGACATCCAGGATAGGTTAAAAAATGAAGACTATAACCTCAGATGTCTGAAAGAAGAACAATCTACCTTGCTTCAAGTTCTGTCGACAGAAAGTCGATTGGAAAAGAGTCTTAAGTCCAAACTATCAATATACAGGTACGTTTAGTTTTTTTTCTGCTGGGTTTTAATTGACACAAAGTGGGGGGGGGGGACTGGAGATGAACTTTTTTCTAGGATCCGTGGTGAGCATGTAGTTCTAAATACAAGTGCTTCATCGTGATATACTCCAAAAGTTGTTATGTATGATGCTTGGTTTGGACCAAGAATAGACTGCGATCATCAAAAAATCATTATACAGCAATATTACTTCAGAAGTAAAACTAGCCTCTAAGATTAGTCCTCATCTTCAATGGTGTCAGTTCACAGAAATCTATGGGAACGGGTAAATTTGTCGTTTTTTCAATTTCGTAAGAAAAATACCGGAAAAAAGAATTTTTCAATGAAAAAAAAACTCCCAAAGTACATCGCTGACAGAATGAGATGCATTATACCCCAAACATGCGGAACATTCAAGAAATACCAAGTAAAGATTCTGCTCATTTTTTAGGATTACATGAAAAGCTAAAGGCGTATCGTGTTAAATCAGGTTATCTTAGACGCTTAGCAAAAAACAAAACAGATTACAGGCCCATTTTTTCGCAGAGAAAATGAAATACATTGTTCGTTTTTTCTCAGCACTATCGTGAGATTTAAAATCGCTCTTGATCTATTTGCAAATATTTATGTGATAAATATTTAGAGCCGTCACGCAAAAGAGGCTACTGCAAAAAACCTAAATAACTGGGATGGAGCTAATAAATCCTGTCACCTTACCTGTATGCAAAATAATTACTAGAATTTCTCTGCTTCGGCGTCTGGTCACATATTGTAACTGCATTCAAGCTGAGCTTTGTTACCATCAATTTTGTAATAAATGTTTTAATACAATGAAAGTGAAAAGACTGCCTCGCGTAATACGCCCCAATCCACCCAACACACACAGATTAATATGTTTCTACACTAAACATTTAGAACCTCAAAAGTGTAATTTTTTAATAAATCCCCGAGAACTGTACGTGTTTTGAGTTTTAATTTAATGCCCACAATTGAGCTATTAGATTCTATGAATTGAACAATTCCTCCCGTCGGTCGCTTTTCCCTACTCTCGTTTGCCACAAACCCAGTCATCAATGTAAACACATTTGCTGATCAATAGTGTCTTGAAGGTGCAAATTTTCTATCGTTAATGACGATCAACAAGATATTTAGGCGTTCCAAAAGTCAAAATGAAATGACTAATCGAAGATGGCACTCTGTCACTGTAGTAAAACAATTGTTCTGAGGCTACGTCTCTTGAGCTCCTTATTATAAATCAGCCCAAGTCCTTTTTTAAATATCTTTTAAAGCAAATATAGCAGATAAAGACCGAATAGATATGGTCTGTAAACCAGTGTCCGGGAACCTAAATTTAGGGACAAATATTTACAATGTATTAAATAATATTAATAGTACCCTTTGTAAATTGAATAATATCAATTTACCAGCGCATAAACAGGGACCCTTTATTCTTTTAAGCACAATTTTTAGGGAGAAGAGGGTGCATCAAAGTGAACGCAGTCCATAAATAATAGTCCTTAATAGTTTATAAAGTCCATAACATTTTACCTATGCATAAACAGAAGACTTCTGTCTATTTTAAGCATAGAGTTTCGAATTAAACAGTATATACACGTCTACCTTTTAGTTATTTAGCTAGAGATGCTGATTACATTTGGTCTCGGTCATTGGTACTCTCCCTACCTCCTATAACGTAAATATAAACACGATCAGAGACGACACTGGCTATTCATCACGTACGACAAAAGGCGACGAGATGAAGACACATAATTAACAAAAACCTCTATAGGGAAGCAATTAATATAGAAAAATGCATTCTCAAAGACATTTTTTAAACAGATACTGAGTATATTTTTATAAATCCTATTTATGATTTTGATAAAAAGCGATTAAACTAGTATATCTTGTCTTTAAAGAAGATCAATTAGCTGTCTTGCTATCATCACTTCAGTGCACATACTCACAGAGAAAAAGCTCATGCCTGATCCGATTTTTGAATTTTCTCTCATTTGTGGTTTATTTTTTTCGATCATTTTTTTTTCTGCTTGGGTTGCTTCGGAAGCTTAGTTTCTTCTTTTGCACTGAGGAAGTCTTTCTTCCACTTCTTTTAGCGGAAGTTTTTTTTTTCAAATATCTGCTCTGTCTTTTCGTTTTGTTGATGAGCCGAAAATCACCTTCGTTAGGTTTTATATTTTTCTAAATTATTTTCTCTTCCCTTTTGTGGTGCGAAGTAAATTATGTCTACGCCTGCAGACTTAATTAGTGATTAAACTACGCTTAGAAAAAGACTCTGAAGCCTCGTCTTCGAATTGAATAAGGTTTACGAAATCTATTTTTGAGTACGACTATGTAGGCTGTATACAGTATTTACGTTATAGTGTGTATGTAACTGTATATAGGTTAAACTTAATTGACACTACTTGTAAATGGGCTAATAAAAGTTTTATTTCATAGGTTCATCAAGGATGATCCTGATGCTTATCAAATTCGAAACTCACAATTCGTTTATAACCCTAGTAAACCCTGTGTTCGCTTTGCTGCAGATGAATCAGGATACGGAGTATTTGTAAGCAACGCTGAAGAAGGAATACGCTTAGCCAAGGGTGACAGGTATCAAGCAGACCTTTATCTCTCTCTCTTTCAAAGTATAGCCGGCAGACTTTGTGAATGCACTCCAACAAGCCCACCATCGAAGTCCAGCATTAGAACCTAAATAAGGACAATACCTTCCAAATCGTCTAACAGCACTAATTTTCTGTTCTTTATTTTCATTATTATGAGGGGACCCATCAAACTGAGCCCAGGCTCAGGCCGTAACGGCCCATTGCCTCCATTCCTTGTTCTTGATAAAAATTTTCATTGCAATTCTTTATATCCGTATTTAATTTGTTCTTCCCCCTCCCCCTCCCTCCCAGGCATGTTTGGTTATTTCTATATCCTAATTCAATTTATTCTTATTTCCTCCTGATTGTCTAATAAAGTTTTCGGCGGATCCTCTCCTCGAGAATTGGCTCTTAACTGAAAAGGGTTACAATTAGCAATGAAACCAGTCAAGTTTTAGTCCTATCAAAAGGAAATGATTAATTTGTTTAGAAGCATACCTTTATATATGGTTGGTAAAATACTCCTAAGAGATTGCGACGGAGGATTCTTATAAAAACTATTAGCCAAAATTTTATTATCTTCATTTCGTTTTTAATGGAATACTTTGCGCGGAAACCCTGCAACTTCTAACAAATACAAAAATAGTTCACATATTCGCAGAATAGTATTATTGGTATATATTTCTTTTTTTGAGTTCATTTTTAAGGAAGTTGCGTTTGCGTAAACATTTTCAGAAATTACGTGTAAAAATCTTGAGATCCCGAAATGTCGAGAATGAAGACTGGGCTCCAAGGCCTCCCTGTACACGGACCTGATCTATTGTTACTTACAAACCAGTCTTGTTAGCTGCTGCAGATAAATTCGATGAAGTGTTCGTTTCCAAAAGTTAGGTTTGATCGAGGTACGATGGTATGCTTTGAGCTATATTATTCTTCAATTATTTTTCTAAGCTCAATAGATGATTACAAAAATAATCTCCATGTTCAAACTATCAGTATCTCAAGGAGTATCAACTAGAATTTTCCTGTTAATGAGTGTCTTTTTAGAAACATCTCTTACGCGTTTTGAGGAGATAGCACTGAGAAAATAGGTATTATTTCTTAGTACTTCTTGTGTTTGTCTAGCATAGGCAAAGAGAATGAGAAACTTTAAAGAGTTGGATCTTTTGTGATTTAACATAAGATCATTGTGATAAAATACTATTAGAGCCACAAACAGTGTAGCCACAAACATTATATTACATTAAAAGAGTAAGAGTTTTCAAAGAAAATTACTTGTACTTTCAGCAGGATCAAGTGTTTTCCGTGTTTCACCTGGCATCTGGAATTCAGATGTTTTGTGGGAATTTGTTTAACCGTAAGTACCCCAGACTGGACAGCTTAAGGAAATCGGAAAATTAATATCATCAATCTTGAATTCTTTTAAAAATCGAAACTGTAATTTTTCTGTGAGTGATAATCAGGTATTAGATAATACCAGATAATCCAACTAACATATTCTTGTTTTGATTATGAAATTGACAATCTTTATTCTGTTCAAGACAGTTGTGCTAGTTAGTGTTTGGGAAAATGTGTAAGTCATTGTCTTTTTTTTCTTTTTGTTATCATTCTGTTGTTCTTAGGTTCTCCTTTTTGCGTAAAAAAACTCAATTTGATAATCATTCATATTAGAATTTTTTTATATGTAAATTGTATTCATTTTTTTACTTAGATTTTTCCAAAATTCATATTTTGCTAAAATACTAGGTAATTTTTTGGCTAAATTTTAGATTTTAAGTGACACTTTAAATTCTTCCATGATGACAAATTTTGCCTAATAATCCAACAATCAAAATTCAATTTCTGGATTGTGAAGCGAAAAACTTATGTTGCTATGTAAGTATTTATTCAAAATGACTATAGATAGCCTTCGGCTATAAGAGGACAATGTTAAAACAATTTTTTCTTATCAAATACGGATTGATCTTATAATTCCACACAATGGTTGAAAATTTTTGCCTCTCTCTCTCTCTCTCTCTCTCTTGTATATAATTTAAAACGGTAAAATAAAGAAGGTGAAATATATATAAGGTAAACAAAAAAGAATGAGAAAGGCACTGACTATCCTTTTTGTTTTTAGAATCATGGAAGTCAACTCATCATACACGTTCTGTTCTACACTTGAGGAAGCACTTTCTGTGATTATTCCTGGATTGAACTCTGTAACAATCCTCAGGAAAGTGACAAAGGGTTCCGACTATGACACAGAACTGAAAAACCTACAAGTAAAATATGCTGCAATTCAACGGGAAAGAGATGCCTTAAAACAAGATAAAATAAAACAGAGTCACAGAATAACATATCTTGAAGAGCAAGTGAACGAAATGGAGCACGTCTGTGCAGAGTTGCGCACAGCCGGTGAAATAATCCATACCGAGACAGAGAACTTGTTAAGACAAATAAGAGGGAATGGTGATTCCCCAGAAACTGAGAGGGACACAAAACATAAAATTAAAAAGCCTAAGCCTCCTCGCACTTCCCTGTTGAGAAAAGGAGAAGGTAGTGATACAAGTTCCGTTAAGTCAGAAGTCAAATCTGATATCTCTAAACCTTCAGAAAAATCAAATGATTCTGGGTATCATTACAATGAGCCACATTTGAAACCTTCAGAATTCAACTATTCAATGAAGTCTGATCATAGCTTTAGACCTAGTGGGATTGATACTGTCAGTGGACGTCATATCCATCATCATGAAGCACTTTACGCTACCACGGATCTTACACCTGGAACCTTGAAATCTCGATGTGAAACACCAACAGATAATAGAAGCATTGCCTCTGCTGACGGTCATAGAGACAGACATCGAATACCAAAAGGATACTCAAGTGATATCGATAGAACTATACCACGGGAAAAGAAGTTTCTGAAACCACCAGTACCAAAAAAGCCTAGTTTTTTGCTAAAGTCATCAAGCTTGCAATCAATTGAAAGGAGACAAGATGAGTTCATTAATGGGTATGATACAAACCCAAGTGGCTTCAATAGTATGAATTCAGTGAAATCTGAAAAAGGCTCGTTGATCTCTGTACCAGGTTTTAAGTGGCCTCTTTTGAGTAGCGGCAAGAAGCTTTTATCCATCCATTGATCCGTTTTATTATATTTATTCCAAGGAACGTATTATCTATTATGTATAAAATATTATATCGTTTTCCTAAGTTTTTATAATATACTTTCACAGGCGATTCCGGCCTTCTATCTTTGCGTAGTTATTTATTCATTATATACCATGCTATCTATTTTAGATAATTCACTTTATAATCATTTTTTATTATCATTAAAAAAAATTATTATTTATTATTATTTGTCTTTTACAAAAGTTATTATTCTGGCATAAGTTTATTTATTTATTTATTCATTTCATTTCATGTGCTATTTATTTTATACCAAAGGTTTCTTATTTGTGAGGCATAATTTAGGTTATTGATTGGCCGACATTTGACAATTTTTTCGTTATTTTTAAAATGAAGGAGAGCTTAAGTACCATTTTTCCCAATGAAAATTCTCTGGGTTAAAGTGGATCAAGTCCAGACTTTCAAGCGACCTCCGAGGTATAGGCTTTTAAACTCATTGACGACAAATTTGATCACATCTAACCCCCCCCCCCCCCTTCCCACTCCTTGTTTTTATTAGGATTGTATTAAACAGCTAAAGCAATGTAAGACAAGTTTGATAATTGTAAAAACTTACCTGTACTGGCTCGAAAAAAGAAGTAAAACAAGAAATGTAGGCAGATAGATTTGTTTCACAGTTGATACAATAACTGGAGAAAAAATATCGGCCAATGCGCAAGCTAAAACTCAATTTTTTTAATACGTTTAAATGTTAAATTTTTGAATACGTTTAGGTCTTAATTTTGAATATGTTATTCAGTTCCAGTTACGGTCTTCTATCGATGCTTTGAAGATTACAGACAATGGACTCCATTCATTATAATTCTTTAAATGGTTCTATATTTGTTGTATAACACTAAACCATTCTTAGTTGTACTTTGATTTGCTTCGTCCATAGAATTGTTAGTGTTCGCATCATCAAAGGAAACATAAAAAGGGCAAAAGATGGTCCTAGTCAATATTCATTAATCATTGGCCAGGCTGTGTAAAACAGATTAACCTCTCTCAATATAATAGTGAAAAAAGAAGGCTTGACAAAATAGCTCATACAGCAGACGCCAGCAATTTCTGAGCATAGAATGCAATTAAAATTAATTTTAAAAAACATTTGAAAAAGATGACTGAACTTAGAAGGGGAAATCACATAAATAAGTAATCGCGTAATCTATAATTAAAAATACGATTTGTTGACGTATGCTACTAAAAAATATGCGTCATACTTTTACATGATGTCTTCTCTTCAAATGCTAAGGCTCTAAGTGAACTGGGCAAGCTTTCTTTAATCGTCTAATTTTCACCACAACTCCCTTTTTGTGTGACAAATTAACTAATTTTCTGTGGAATTATAAGACTTATCAGTGAAACTTTTAATGTGATATCACAAAAAAACATATAAAAGTATTAAAATGCTTATGTAGATTCTTGAAGTGCCGCTTTACGCACAGAGCCCACCTGCTACACATTTCGTACCGGCAGGACAGGCTGAACAAGGCTCTCCGATTTCGTAAAGAGGTCTTCCTATGAAATTACCAAGTGGGCCGTAGTTGCAGACGAAGAGTATAGTATTTTGAAATCGTCCACCTGGGTCTTCATAAGTAACAGCGGAGCAGCCAATTGCCTCTGTGTTAGCTGCTACTATCTGCGTGTAATGGCCAATTCTGCTTAGGCTACTAGAGCTGTAATGGATACTTTGTACAATATTGTATACTTCTTAGAAAAAATCAATGTTTTATATCTAGGCCTAATTAAAATAAGTCTAAACTGCCATGCTTAAGGTCCTCTCACAAAGATTTTGTATAAAAATTTCTGATTGCCTGAAAATTTTTTATTGGTTCAAATTAGTGAAAGCTAATCTCAGAATTAGTGAAATTTCATTGTAAGTGGGCTTTTAATGTATAAGATAAATTTCAGTTTGTTTTTTAATTCTTTTCTATCTGATTGGCTCGAATGTCCCAAATCAACCGTGTCCCTGAGCATAAAAAGCATGCCTCACTCAGAGGTGCTAAGTACTTATGTATGTATGTATGTATGTATGTATTTATTTATGACCCATCATACAAAAAGAAAAAAGAAAGATGGAGTACATCTAAAACAAAAAAAAAGAGAAGAAAATCAAAGAATCAAAAGCAAAAACCAACATTAAACATCAAAAAATGACATTTTGCCATTCATGACCAGTTTCCTTACTGCACATATGAGCATTAAGCTCACATAGCTTGACACATGGATCCGATAGGCTATATTTTCTTATGAAGTACTAGTTACGGGTCCACGGGGGGACTCGCAGTAGAAACTTAGCATATCTAAAAAACGCACGCTTCATTCTAAGAAGATCAAATTCACTAAATATTCGGTAAAACGGCACTAAATAAAGAATATGTGGCAGGGCTACACTGTTATAAATCCTTGCGAGAAGGGCACTATTCAAATGGAATTGGGAACTTACAATCACACCATATGAACGACGGATTTTACTCTCCATATTTTCCATCATTAGTTACTTAGTTTTCTTAAGCAATATTTTCAATCGTATGTCCAAAATCAAAGTCCATATCCAAGCCAATAATTATCAGTTTTTGTATAAATCTCCTCACTAACCAGGTATCGACATTATATAAGTATGTCAGGATTATACGTCACTAATCCCTATTGCGAAATGTTATTTTGTTCACTACAACTTACTGAATTATTAATGTCCGTATAATATCCAATACTGATGTTGACCCTTTGAATGCAAGTTTAAGACTGTATGTGGAGTATGTGGAGCTAAGGCTCCAAGTACAACACAATCTGAGAAAAAAAAATTCAAAACTCGCAGGCTAATCCACTTTTAAAATTTTTTTCTTTGTCGTAGTGTCGAAGCCATGATAAATCGAAGGGCCCTTTCAAATAGAGTGAATTTGTGTTTTGTTACTGGTCAAATTAATTTTTATCATTGTCAAGGTCTGTGCTAGCTCAAGATACCAGTACGATCTTGATCTATTTACCGTGATAGCAATGTTCTAAAAGAAAACTGGCCACTCAGAACACTACTTGAAATTACTGTTTAAACTGCATCTTAACCATACTGAGAATTGTTCGTGGAGCATGGAAGCTGGTAATGAAAGACAAGAGTAGAATTAGCGTTACTATATAGGTCAATATGTGGGCAACAAGGGTGGCACCATCCTGGTGGTGGGGACTTTAAAGTGAAGACTTAAATCTCTTCTTTTTTTCTTCAGACATAATACTTCTCTATCAGCTAGCTAGCTACAATTTGTTAATAAGAACTTGAATCGTAAATATTAAGAAAATTAAACCTTGAATCTTATTATTCCTTAATAACTTAATGATTCCTTAGTAAACTTAATGATATATAATACTGAATAAAATAAAATTAGGAACCAATAAAAATGAACCTCTTTCTAGAAGGAATACAAGACTAGCAGTATAAATGGCAAATATTGCAGTAAGGAGTCGTTCAAATTTTTCATAAATTCAAAAAGCATTAATGAATAACTTCGTTTTTTGTCAGCTTTGGCTGAACCTGTGTGAAGTGAGGACGCTGATACTCTTTCAAAATTTATTTTATAATATTAGTTTGAAAATGTATTTATTGAAGAGATGTTTTGGGTAACTTTCTTTTATTTTTATTTTTTTATTTAGTTTGTTATGTCGCTAATGATGGCTGTTGCATGTAGGCCTATAGCCACAATATCTGCTTAAGTTGTATTCATTGCGTCATTCAGTGTCTTCATAAATTTGCTCATTATCTTGTTTTGTTTTCATGACAAAAGAAAGCGTAGCTATGAAGATACTATCCAGGGGCACGCCTACCTTCACTATGTATTCGCGGGAAGCTACCCCATCAAGAAAAACCCACAATGAACGATCAGAAAGAAAGCTCTCGAAAACTTTCAACAGAAGTCATCGGACACGATTCGCTTAGTTTTTTTTTAGTTGGCCACATTATCACACTCTGTGTAAAGGTTTAGCTAAGTCAAATGATAATAGCCTGGTGTCGTTTCCTTTTGCTAGAAGGCCAATAAAATCCTGGTGCTTAACCAATAGGCAGTCAAGAATTGACCTTTTCTAGGAGAATTCGAACTGGTAGTCACCGAAAAGATTATTTTGTTCCAGGTACTGATTAAATGCATGAATGGAAACGCTTTCGTGGACTTTCCCAATGCAGGAGAGGAGATCACTGGGATTCTTTTAGCACCCCGCTCGTTGGAATGCCATTGGGTTTAGGGGTAGGGTTGACATGGGTAGATTTCCATGTCTAACAAAAGGCTCCCAAGCGAAAAAAGAGCCGGAAAAGCCATGACAAGTTCTAGAAAATCCGGCACTGAAGGAAGATGGAATATGCCTTGAGATAGAGTCGACTTGGAGCCACTGGTACTTTTGAGAAGGTTTCTGAAGGCCTTCAAGGAGGAAGGCTCTCTATTGCTGAGAGGCAAATTCGATTCTTAAGCCATCCAAAATCTCCTCTTTTGTAATCCCGGATGAGTCGTTCGCCCTCTGTTGGTAGGGATTATTTGGGAGTAATGACAAACTTGGCGTTTTTACCCCTAATGTAATCGAGGGACATTTCAAGGTAGCTAATAATCTGACAGGTTGAAGGGTTATATATAATACCAGAGATTACGGAGTTGTCTGCAGGGGTCACCCTAACACACAGAGCTTCTTCGCCGGCATAGTTTGAGAGGTTCAAACATGTGTACGGTATATGGCTCAGTATATAAATTGAGACACCTCCTCCTTGATATTTCGTGCCGTTGGTGCGTAGTCGGTTTCGCCTGAGGAGTGTGTACCTCTGTATGGCACCCTCACTGCTCAGTATTTCGTGGATGAGATTGAATCCAGTAATGCAAATAATAGACTCTTTGAGAGATTTTTGCCAAATATAGGAACTGGTCAAATTTAGTTCTGAGATCTCATACATTTTAGTGGGCTACCAGAAACATATACGTCTGGATGATCCGTGGGCGTGCCAAAGCTTGTCTACCGGACGTCAGTTTGATCCAAAGTTTGGTTTGATGAATTTTAAGTAGGTAAAAGACACCTTTTGGGATGGTTAGCCTAACAAAGGCCAAAGAACTCTAAAGACCAGTGAATTCATCGGCTGCAGAACTTAGCCAAAGCACGTTATACATATCTTCACCATACCCATACATCATGAAATGCATTCATTTAGTTCATTTTGGTTTTTCAAAACATCTCACAGGCTTGCCCCATATACCTGAAGTTTATATCTCAAAAAGTCTCATTTGTCAAGTTTAAAAATTTTATCACTTAATTCTCGGAAGAAAAGTATGCAGGAGTCTTATTATTCTAAGAAAGCTAAATACAATTTTGTGGATTTATTTGGAAAATCGTAAACCATTCGTTTAATTCAGTCTGATTTACCGCATTCCTGGATTATATGGATTTCAACTTTTTCTTCTCTTCTGATTACTTTCAACGATTAAGAATAAGGCTTCGATTCTAATTATGGAAACTAATCGCTTTGAAACTAAACCGTTACTTGATCTTGAATTAGTTAATTTTTTTTTTCTTGTGACATCCTTCACTTTCTTCAGCTCCAAAGATGTCTCCCTAAGGTCTTTAGTTGCTCTCTATTTTCTTATGCAGTCTTCTTATCACCGTCGTAATTTGAATATAAAATTTAGACTCTGTTCTGACTTCTGAAATGCTTGTCTTTTTTTTGTGTTTTCTTTTGTGTCTTTTACTTTTTGTTTATTTCTTTTTCTCTTATTTACAGTTTATAGCTTACAGTGACAGAAATATGTGCTTTTAAATCTGGACCTGTTCAGAAGCGAAGTGTTTGTTGGCGTCTTTCTTGACTCGTTTTCAGACGAATCAATGCTTTTTTGAACTTTTTTGTTGCAAATTGGGGTCTCCTTGATCCAAGAACTTTCTGACAGCCCAGAAGTTTCAAGCTAATTGAGAAAAATAGTTTCTGGGTCCAATTTTTGGCGATCCTTTCTCCCAACCTAATCTTTTGACGCATGAGGGCTCCCATTGGAGCAAAAGCTTATGGGTGTGCTTTTCAAGACTTTTGGAGAAAATGGTTCTAGGTCCTTTTTCGGGGGAGCTGTTGAGGATATCTAAGTTTTGAGCAAACCAACGAAAATTGTTTTTGGGTTTGTTGGGACTCCATTATTGGGTTGACTGTGGTACCAAATGAATTTTTTTTTTTTTTACATTAAGTTCCTCTTGTTCCAGGTATTTATGGTTGTAAGTTTCAAACTGTTCAGGAACATTACAAATTGAAAGAAGTTTGCCTGATCAAACTGATCCTATTTAGTATTTCAATATTATTCAATCAGTGAACGCCTCTGTGCGCTGAAAGAGTTATCGGTGAAAAAAAAAACACTTTCTGGTTATATTAAATGTATAACTGGACTTTTTTATTTGGATAGGATTATTTTATCTGGATAAAGTTTATAATGGACTTCAGAACGCAATGGATAGATTAGCAGGCTTCACAGCCCACTGGGCTACCATTCCAATACGGGTGATCGCCACTGTATTCCATTGGCCTGCCAACGTAAAGATAAGTTTTTTTAGATAGTTTTTTTTATCATTGTTTTCATAATGGCAGAGTTCAAGAAGGGATCATCCTTTGGCCCAATTCAAAGGATTCCTACTTTGGCCGGTCTTTATCGTTAATGTCATCAAATTAAAAGGATCTATATTCAAGTTTGCCGCTTTTTGCTGCCGATCTCATGTTTTTCAAGGGTTGATAACTGGGAATCTTGTATCTTTCGAAGATAACTATGCCAATGCTTCAAAGCGAACAATGAAGGGTGTAAATCATGACTTGACTTGACTTACCTGACTTAAGTCCCGTCCTGCCTTTCTGGCTGTGTTTGGGGCTTCTTCTCTTCTGAGAAAATTATGGATGTGGTGACGGTAATTCGAACTGTCTGGCGCTAGATGAAGTAGCTGGGGGAGGCTGTGGGCCGGGAAATTGTCGGTCCATCTCTTACGAGGTCGGTAACTAGGGCGCGTGCCGTGAACACGTCCTTCGAATGTGATTTTTGAAATCTGCTTGGCTGAAATTCGCTAGATATGGCCAAGCCAGCGGAGCTGCTGGCTTCTGACACAGTCCTTGAGGGTGTGGGGACAACGGAGTAGTTTTCGGAGGTCTTCATTTGAGACTCGGTCAATGTAGGTAATCCCCGCAATGCGTCTAAGGCATTTAGTTTCAAAAGTGGAGATTCTTCGCTCATCATCAGCCTTTATTGACCAAGTTTCACTTGAGCATAAAGCGATTGGGAATATGATGAGAGTTGCAGAGTCGCACCTTCAGAGAAGTTGACAGAGTCTTGTTTTTCCACATTGGCAAGAAGTTCTTGAAGCTGGCGCTTGCCAGGCCTAGTCTTCGTTTGATCGGTTTCGAGCAGTCGTTATCAGAAGTTAGGAGGCTCCCTTGGTAGACGAAGGAGTCAACATTTTCTAACGGCTCTCCTTTTATTGTTAGCTGTACGTTTCTTGAAGCAGGGTCTCCAGACACAAATTTTATTGAGTGGAGAGCATTGAATCAGGTAAATTGTGTGCGATACCTTGGTTTTTATGTGTATTGTATTTATCTTGGAAACGGCACAGCGATTTAGTTGCTACTAAAGTGGCTAGAGGAGTTGAAGTTATTCGTCGGTTGAAATATTTTCTTTCAAATAAAGTTTTAATTCTCTTATATCAAACTACAGTTGATAATTATATTTTGTGTAATTATGCTTTATGGGCTAGTGATTTGTATTCCCATTATAAATATATCCAAATTTTACAAAATAGTGTGGTTAGAATAATTGGAGAATATGTGAAAGTTTTTAATTATACAGTGACCTGCTATAGAAAGTTAAAAGCGATGAATATTGGACAGCTTAGGGATTATCAGGCTGCAATTTTTGTATATCAATGTCGAAATGATATATGCCCAGATACTTTTCTCATTTTTATAAGAGTAATAGTTGCTTACATGAGTATAGTACTAGAATTATGGATAACCTTGTGATTTAGCATAGGCAGAGTACTCAGGCAGGATTTATGTTTTGCTATTTGGGACCGAGTGTTTGGAATCTGCTTCCGATAAGCATTAAGGTGGCTGAACATCTACAGCCATTTAAGAAAATATTAAAGAAGTATTTATTGGGTGGGGAGGATGAGGAACCATAGTTTGAGTTTTCTTTTTTTATTTTTATTTACTTTAATATATTTATATATATATATATATTTTTTTTTGACGAGAGATTGATTTTTGAGATTTATTTTACTTGTTATTATTTTATGTGTATTACATGTGTATGTATATGTATATATATTGAGTTATTTAGATGAATTTATTGATGTTGGTTGTTGTAGTCGTTCATCCTCAGAGCTTTGTTTCTTCTGGAACGGCTACTTGTGAATGATTATTTTTTTTTGTTTAATAAAGATTAATCCAATTCAATTCAATTCAGTTCATGAAAGTGCTAGAAATGATTCAGAAATTTTTCTTCCGGATGAATTTGTGGATGATCGAGGAGAAGGACAGGTGTTTCGGTTTAAAAATTCACAAGTGATGAGGTTATAAGAATTGTTAAGAATATTAAATCAAATTCTGCTGGGATTGATGGTGTAAATCTAAGGACAATTAAAGCCACAACGATGTGTGATGTGTCTGCTTCCTTCCCTGCTTCACATTATTTACATATCCCTGACAACAGGAAACTTCCCAGATGCCTTGAAATAGGCTAAAGTAACAAATCTATTCAAAG
This sequence comes from Artemia sp. Qi Xiang Cuo, assembly GCF_049724085.1. Classification (NCBI taxonomy): domain Eukaryota; kingdom Metazoa; phylum Arthropoda; class Branchiopoda; order Anostraca; family Artemiidae; genus Artemia; species Artemia sp. Qi Xiang Cuo. The sequence goes on along the minus strand of NC_142810.1, from coordinate 32,405,380 downwards.
GAGGTTAGAAGACAGATATGGGAAATTGGAGACAAATCTGAATATTTCCGTTATTCTCCAAGATGCTTGAGAAAGTGATCTATCACTATTGCATATCTGGTTTATTTTCATGAGAGATATTGTACATTATTTCGTTGTTTTATTTCGTTTTTTGTTTGCTTTGTTTGTTTGTTAAGAGTTTTGTTTGTTAAGTGTTTGTTGTATGTGTGGTCGCCCAGTGTCAGATGCTTTCATGTCTTTTTTTGGGCAGCCACTTAGATTGACGTTATGTATAATATAATTTTGAAATTAAACGAACTGAAATGAATAAACGAACTGAAATGAAATGAGCCCAATTCTCAGCTTCATTGACCCCTGTTCTGTAGGAAAAGGCATGGAAAAAAATAATGCATGAGATGTACGTGGCTCTTTACAATGAGCAAAGCTTGAGCACTGACTCCGTAAAATGAATGTCTTACCTTAGTCGCTGTACTAATCTTCTATTAACAAATTCAACTTCATTATACCAACTATCGATTACTGCTTCCCAGTTTGCTTTTTCAGAGCGAGATGAGTACCGGATCCCAAGGTTTTGACCGACTCCATATCGCTCTAGAAATAAATTGATTTAAAGGAAACCAAGTTTCTCCTATGGAGGTTTAAATTCAAAACGAATAAAAATGATTAATTCAGAGATTATTCAAAACATACATCTACAAAAATAAATTGAAAAAAATGGCTCGTGATGCCTCCCTTTAGTTATAAAATTCTGAAGAACTAGGGCTTTGCTGGAAACTCAGTTTGCTTTGGTTTTTAGGGTGTTTTAATTGATACTAAAAACTACGAACATAATGATCAGTGAAAGACAACTGAAAGCCTTATAAATTGGTCTTTTATTATTCAAGTTTACTTTAGGACATATCTGCTCTTAAAAAAACATCTTATTGTTTTTCGTTGGATTTTTGTTTTCAGTAAAGCAATAGTTTTTCAAAACTCAACAAATATAAGAAAATATCGGGAGTAAACTTATTCCAGCTAGATATGTTGATGCTTGTTCGTATTTAGGTTTCTTAAACATGCACATTAAATGTTAAAACAAGATCTTTGTCTAGCTTAAACAGTGAAACTAAAAAAGTTAAAATGAGTTTTTGCTAAAATAGGGCATTAAACATTGGTTTCCGTTCCTACATTTCTTATACTTTACCACAGAATGTGTACCGCTTTGTCAGATTAATTAAAAAAAACTCTCAGAAAAATGAGTTTTTTAAAGAAAAGTAAAGTCCATTTTAAACTTAAGCTCAGCAGATACAAATACCTTTTAAAATTCAAACTCAAAACGACCACAAATTACTATTAAACAATAAATGAAACCCAAAACGAACAGAAATCAAATAAACAATCGTAACAAAAACATACAACAAGTAATAATATAAATGACTAAATAGATCTTAAGCGAGTAATGCTTAGACTGAATATGAAAATCGAGCTTAAAACGAAAAAAAATATTTTGCTATTGAAGTATAAATGAAACTTAAAACGAACAGAAATTAAATAAACAATCAATGCAAACAAACATACAATAGATATTAATGTAAATTAATTAATAAATCTTAAAACGAGTGAAGCTTGAATTAAATGTGTAAATCAAGCTTGAAACGAACAAAAATCACCAAAAACAAGAGTTTGGGTATGACCTCCTTCTCTCACTGTAAAAGTCTAAAAAGTCACTTTAAAAGTCATTGGCGTTACTGAAAACCAATTTTATGACAAATATTTTCTTTTGTACTTCATATTGAAAATAAACATTAAAACTATATTAACATTTTGAACTGGTTAGCTTTCAGCAATTAATATCATTATACATCAAATATTCAGTTTGATTTATTAGCTCTTTTTAAAGTTGTTAAGGACGAATATAGTTTCCCTACAAACAAGTGTTTGGATACTGCCTCTTTTCCTAACTGTAAATAAAAACCAAGCCTACTGCGTCATTGGCGCTTATTTGAAAACGGATTATATTACAAATATTTTCTTTTCCAGTTCTTACAGCATTGAAAATAAAAATACAATTACAGTGAAATAAATTCTTGAACTGATGGATCTTTCAACAAGTAATATCATTATGCATCAAATCTTCAATTTGATGTTTTTTATATTTTCCAAGACTGTTCAAAACGCCTAAAGTTTTCAGTAAATTGCCAATGACGCAGTAGGTTTTAGATTATTACAGTGAGAGAAGCATGTCATACCCAAGCTCTTGTTTTTAGTTATTTTTGTTCGTATCAAGCTTGATTTGCATATTCAGTTTAAGTTTCACTCGTTTTAAGATTCATTCATTAATTTACATGAATATCGATTGTATTGTTGTTTGCATGGATCGTTCATTCAATTTCTGTTCGTTTCAAGTTTAACTTATACTTCAATAGCAAAATGTTTTTTTTCGTTTTAACCTTGATATTCATATTCAATCTAAGCATTACTCGCTTAAGATCTATTTATTCATTTATAGTATTACTTGTTGTATGTTTTTGCTACGATTGTTTATTTAATTTCTGTTCGTTTTGGGTTTCATTTATTCTTTAACAGTAATTCTGGTCGTTTTGAGTTTGAATTTTAAAAGGTATTTGTATATTCTGAGCTGAAGTTTAAAATGACCTTTACTTTTCTTTGAAAAAATCATTTTTCGGAAAGTTTTTTTAATAATTTTTGTTCGTTTTTGATTGCAAAAAAATTCAAGTTTTTTAAAATTTCTTATTTCAAAATCAAACTTAAAAAAAAAATAAATCAAATATTCATCAAAGTATCAAAACTGTTATCAAAGTAACAATATCAAAGTGAAAAAATGGGTTTGTGTCAACCTCGGACTTTTTATTATCTGATGTTTGAACTATTTAAAACAAAATTACTATCTAAAATTTTTTATCAGATGGGTTTGGGGAAAAAAGGCGTGGGGGACCTAGATTAACCTTCGTTCTCTTTCGACTCTTTAAAAGGAACCTAGAGCTTTCTATTTTAAGTCAATGAGCCCTCTCTGAAGTTCGTACAATCATCCTCTCTATAAGGACAGCATCTACCTCTAGAGTATAACTAACGACACGAATCTTTGGGTTATGGGGGTTGTATCGACCTCGAAATTTTAATGTCTGATGGTTGAATTATTTTTAACAAAATGGTCACCAGAAACTTTTATCGGATGGGTTTGTCCATCTGGTACACCCAAAGTCGTGGAGGGCGGGAGGGGCTAGTTGTCCTCTGATCTTTTTTCACTCTGTGAAAATGGACTACAACTTTTAATTTCCATTCAAATTAACTCTCTCTGAAGTTTATACGAGCATACCTTCCATAAGAACAATATATGCCCCATAGCAATACTTACAACGCCTGCCCCGGCCGTAGGGGGGGGGGTCGACATAGGAGTTTTTCTCATCTGACCTTTGAACTATTTTTAACGAAATGACCATACGTAGAGGAGTTTTTGTTATATGATCTTTGAACTATTTTTAACAAAATGGCTACCTCAAATTGGGGGAGGGGCCAGTTGCCCTCTGATCACTTTTGAATCTTAAAAAGGGCACTAAAACTCTCAATTTTCAATCGAATGAGCCCCCTTTGAAGTTTATACGACGACCCCTTCTATATGAAGTGCCTCTGGGAAAAAAAATAAATGGAGTGGGGGGAGGGGGGCTAGCCGCCCCCCAATCACTTTTGACTCTTAAAAAGTGAATTACAACTTGCAATTTTCATTCAAATGAGCCCTCTAGGAATTTTATACGAGCATCCCTTCCATAACAACCATATATGCTCCCAGGGCATAACTTACAACGCCTACCCCCGGGCCCTAGGGGGCTGTGTCGATACCTGAGTATTTTGTTATAAGAACTTTAAACTATTTTCAAAAAAATGTCTATCTCAAAATTTTTATTTCATGCATTTAGGGCGTGGAGGAGGGGGGGGGGGGTAGTTATCCTCCGATCTCTTTTGACTCTTAAAAAGTGAACAAGAACTTTCAATTTCCAATGATAGGAGCCCTCTCCGAAGTTTATACGAGCATCCCTTCTATAAGAACTATATATGTCCCCAGAGCATTAGTTACAACGCCTGCCTCCGGGCCCTGGCGGGTTCCGTCGACACAGGAATTTTTTTTATCTGACCTTTCAACTATTTTTAATGAAATTGGTATTAAAAATTTTTATCGGATGGGCTTAGGGAAAAAAGTTTTTTTTTAGGGGGGGAGTAGTAACCGTACAATGCATTGAAAGGGGACTTGAAAGGGGACAAGGAAACTTACGCCTGAAGGCATAGATATGTGTTTAGGTTTTCAATGCATTGTACGGTTACCAGGGTCATTTGCGTACAAACAGGTCTACAGGTCTTTACACTCTAGGAACGACGCAATTTCAAAGTTCAATGTCTTTTTTTTTTAGTTCAAAAAACCGGTGTCTCTTCTTTTTTAGAAGCTAATTATTTTTTGTATATATTCAGGTTTCAAATTAGATTCTCTGAAATTAGTAAGAGAATTGAATTCAAAGAGAATAGTTTTTATTTGCAAGGATGTAATTACTTCTTTAGTTTACGATATTTGCGAATTTTTTTTTTTAGAAAAGATATTTTCGAAAAGATATTTTCGTAGACGCTTACAAGGGGCATTGCTAGAAAGTATTCAATAGCTTAATTGAAAAGTAACGATAGAATGACATTGTGACTTGACCTAGCTTTACCTCGCCGATGTGGTATGTATAATACGTAAGTAAAGTTTGAAAAATATTGTAAATTTAAAAAGAAATGGATGACCAGTTTTCGTAGGGGGGTGGTTGTAATATAGGTGTTAGTTGAACGATGGTTAGTTTACATTGTAGCAAGTTGCTTGGTGTTATTGTGGTTCTACAATTGGTCAGGTAACAGGGGGGGTCAGGTGCACGGGGGGGTACCCCTTTTTTTTCGTAAAAAGGGCTACCAGGTTTAATAAAAGCATAAAAAAAAAATATGCTATTGTGTATTTATTAAATGTATTTTCGCGGCAGGGATAAATATTTAGTTTAAATAATTCTAGGAGGAATCGAGTTTTGTGGCTGGTGTGGAAAAATGGTACTTGTTAAATATTCGGTTAAACATTCGACTATAAATAAGGCTATTGCGTCTGTCAGAACTTTCTGTTGGATGCGGGGGTAAGTATTTAGTTTAAATAGTTCTAGGAGGAATTGAGTTTTGTGGATGGTGTTGAAAAATGGTAAGTGTTGAATATTTGGGTAAACATACGGTTAAGAAACGCTTCACTATAAATAAGGCTATTGTGTCTTTCTGAACTTTCTGTTGGAGGCAGGGATAACTATTTAGTTTAAATAATTTTAGGAGGAATTGAGTTTTGTGGATGGTGTTGAAAAATGGTAAGTGTTGAATATTTGGGTAAACATACGGTTAAGAAACGCTTCACTATAAATAAGGCTATTGTGTCTTTCTGAACTTTCTGTGCGAGGCAGGGATAACTATTTAGTTTAAATAATTATAGGAGGAAGTGAGGGTTGTGGCTGGTGTGGAAAAATGGTACTTGTTAAATATTCGGGTAAACATTCGACTATAAATATGTCTAGTGCGTCTTTCTGAACTTTCTGTTGGAGGCGGGGGTAAGTATTTAGTTTAAATAATTCTAGGAGGAATTGAGTTTTGTGGATGGTGTTGAAAAATGGTACGTGTTGAATATTTGGGTAAACATACGGCTAAGAAACGCTTCAATATAAATAAGGCTATTGTGTCTTTCTGAACTTTCTGTGAGAGGCAGGTATAACTATTTAGTTTAAATAATTATAGGAGGAATTGAGTTTTGTGGCTGGTGTGGAAAAATGGTACTTGTTAAATATTCGGGTAAACATTCGACTATAAATAAGGCTATTGCGTCTTTCTGAACTTTCTGTTGGAGGCGGGGGTAAGTATTTAGTTTAAATAGTTCTAGGATGAATTGAGTTTTGTGGATGGTGTTGAAAAATGGTAATTGTTGAATATTTGGGTAAACATACGGTTAAGAAACGCTTCACTATAAATAAGGCTATTGTGTCTTTCTGAACTTTCTGTGCGAGGCAGGGATAGCTATTTAGTTTATATAATTCTCGGAGGAATTGAGTTTTGTGGCTGGTGTGGGAAAATGGTACGTGTTAAATATTCGTGTAAACATTCGACTATAAATATGGCTACTGCGTCTTTCTGAACTTTCTGTTGGAGGCGGGGGTAAGTATTTAGTTTAAATAATTCTCGGAGGAATTGAGTTTTGTGGATGGTGTTGAAAAATGGTACGTGTTGAATATTTGGGTAAACATACGGCTAAGAAACGCTTCACTATAAATAAGGCTATTGTGTCTTTCTGAACTTTCTGTGCGAGGCAGGGATAACTATTTACTTTAAATAATTCTAGGCGGAATTGAGTTTTGTGGCTGGTGTGGAAAAATTGTACTTGTTAAATATTCGGGTAAACATTCGACTATAACTAAGGCTATTGAGTCTTTCTGAACTTTTTCTGGGAGGCGGGGGTAAGTATTTAGTTTAAATAGTTCTAGGAGGAATTGAGTTTTGTGTTTGGTGATGAAAAATGGTAAGTGTTGAATATTAGGGTAAACATACGGTTAAGAAACGCTTCACTATAAATAAGGCTATTGTGTCTTTCTGAACTTTCTGTGCGAGGCAGGGATAACTATTTAGTTTAAATAATTCTAGGAGGAATTGAGTTTTGTGGCTGGTGTTGAAAAATGGTACGTGTTAAATATTAGGGTAAACATTCGACTATAAATATGGCTATTGCGTCTTTCTGAACTTTCTGTTTGAGGCGGGGGTTAGTATTTAGTTTAAATAATTCTAGGAGGAATTGAGTTTTGTGGATGGTGTTGAAAAATGGTACGTGTTGAATATTTGGGTAAACATACGGCTAAGAAACGCTTCACTATAAATAAGGCTATTGTGTCTTTCTGAACTTTCTGTGCGAGGCAGGGATAACTATTTACTTTAAATAATTCTAGGCGGAATTGAGTTTTGTGGCTGGTGTGGAAAAATGGTACTTGTTAAATATTCTGGTAAACATTCGACTATAAATAAGGCTATTGCGTCTTTCTGAACTTTCTGTTGGAGGCGGGGGTAAGTATTTAGTTTAAATATTTCTAGGAGGAATTGAGTTTTGTGGTTGGTATGGAAAAATGCTACTTGTTAAATATTCGGGTAAACATTCGACTATAAATATGGCTATTGCGTCTTTCTGAACTGTCTGTTGGAGGCGGGGGTAAGTATTTAGTTTAAATAATTCTAGGAGGAATTGAGTATTGTGGATGGTGTTGAAAAATGGTACGTGTTGAATATTTGGGTACACATACGTCTAAGAAACGCTTCACTATAAATAAGGCTATTGTGTCTTTCTGAACTTTCTGAGCGAGGCAGTGATAACTATTTAGTTTAAATAATTCTATGATGTATTGATTTTTGTGACTGGTGTGGAAAAATGCTACTTGTTAAATATTCGGATGGTTTTTCTTTACTTGATGGTCATTAAAAACGAAATTTTTGTGTTATATAAGTAGTCTTTGTTTCTTTTAAAAGAGCTCTACAGGGTTTGAGAGACTCAGTTGCCTAATTCCGTGTGGTTTTCCTTTACTTGGTGGTCATTAAAAACTAAATTTTTGTGTTAAATAAGTAGTGTTTGTATCTTTTAAAAGAGCTTTACGGGGATTGAGAGACTCAGTTGCCGGATTCCGAGTGGTTTTTCTTTACTTGATGGTCATTAAAAACGTAATTTTTGTGTTAAATAAGTAGTTTTTGTATCTTTTAAAAGAGCTTTAAGGGGATTGAGAGACTCAGTTCGCGGATTCTGTGTGGTTTTCCTTTACTTGTTGGTCATTAAAAACTAAATTTTTGTGTTAAATAAGTAGTTTTTGTATCTTTTAAAAGAGCTTTACGGGTATTGAGAGACTCAGTTGCCGGATTCCGTGTGGTTTTTATTTAAATTATTGTCAATAAAAACGAAAATTTTTTGTTAAAAAAGTATTTTTTTTATATTTTAAAATAGCTTTAAGGGGATTGAGAGACTCAGTTGCCTGATTCCGTGTGGTTTTTCTTTACTTGATGCTCATTAAAAACGAAATTTTTGTGTTAAATAAGTAGTTTTTGTATCTTTTAAAAGAGCTTTACGGGGATTGAGAGACTCAGTTTTACCTTGTCACAGTTACATTTTCATGATTTTTCAAAGTTCATTTTGAATTTCTTTCGTTGAAATGCAAGAGTTGGAATATTTCAGTAGTGTTTGGTTGTGGTTTACCTTGTCACAGCTAAATTTTCTTGATTTTTCAAAGTTTATTTTGAATTTCTTTCGTTGAAAGGCAAGAGTTGGAATATTTCAGTAGTGTTTCGTTGTGTTTTACCTTGTCACAGTTACATTTTCTTGATTTTTCTAAGTTCAATTTGTCTTTCTTTCGGTGTAATTAAATATTTGGATTATTTCATTATTGTTGTGTTGTTATTTACCTGGCGCAATTACATTTTCTTGATTTTTCAAAGTTCATTTTGAATTTCTTTATTTGAAATTAAAGAGTTGGAATATTTAAGGAGTTTTTGGTTGTGGTTTACATTGTCACAGTAATATTTTAATGATTTTTAAAAGCTCATTTTGAATTTGTTTCGTTGAAATGCAAGAGTTGGAATATTTCAGTAGTGGTTGGTTGTGGTTTACCTTGTCACAGTTACATTTTCGTGATGTTACATTTTCTTGATTTTTCAAAGTTCATTTTGAATTTCTTTCGTTGAAATGGAAGAGTTGGAATATTTCAGTAGTGTTTGGTTGTGGTTTACCTTGTCACAGTTACATTTTCTTGATTTTTTAAAAGTTAATTTTGAATTTCTTTCGATGAAATGAAAGAGTTGGAATAGTTCAGTAGTGTTTGCTTGTGATTTACCTTGTCACAGTTACATTTTCTTGATTTTTCAAAGTTCATTTTGAATTTCTTTCGTTGAAATGCAAGAGTTGGAATAATTCAGTTGTGTTTGTTTGTGTTTGAACTTGTCACAGTTACATTTTCTTGATTTCTCAAAGTTCATTTTGAATTTCTTTCGCTGAAATGCAAGAGTTGGAATATTTCAGTTGTGTTTGGTTGTGCTTTAACTTGTCACAGTTACATTTTATTGATTCTTCAAAGTTAATTTTGAATTTCTTTCGATGAAATGCAAGAGTTGGAATACTTCAATGTCACAGTTACATTTTCTTGATTTTTCAAAGTTCATTTTGAATTTCTTTCGTTGAAATGCAAGAGTTGGAATATTTCAGTAGTGTTTGGTTGTGTTTTAGCTTGTCACAGTTAAATTTTCTTGATTTTTCAAAGTTAATTTTGTATTTCTTTCGTTGAAATGCAAGATTTGGAATATTTCAGTATTGTTTGGTTTTGATTTACCTTGATCAAGTAAATTTTAATGTTTTTTAAAATTTAATTTTTAATTTATTTACTTGAAATGCAAGAGTTGGACTATTTCAGTAGTGTTTTGTTGTGTTTTAAATTGTCACAGTTAAATTTTATTGATTATTCAAAGTTAATTTTTTATTTGTATAGTTGAAATGCAAGATTTTGAATATTTCAGTAGTGTTTTGGTTGGGGTTTACCTTGTCACAGTTACATTTTCTTGATTTTTCAAAGTTCATTTTGAATTTCTTTCGTTGAAATGAAAGAGTTGGAATATTTCAGTAGTGTTTGGTTATGGTTTACCTTGTCACAGTTACATTTTCTTGATTTTTCAAAGTTAATTTTGAATTTCTTTCGATGAAATGTAAGAGTTGGAATATTTCAGTAGTGTTTGGTTGTGGTTTACCTTGTCACAGTTACATTTTCTTGATTTTTCAAAGTTCATTTTGAATTTCTTTCATTGAAATGCAAGAGTTGGAATATTTCAGTAGTGTTTGGTTGTGGTTTACCTTGTCACAGTTACATTTTCTTGATTTTTCAAAGTTCATTTTGAATTTCTTTCGTTGAAATGCAAGAGTTGGAATATTTCAGTAGTGTTTGGTTGTGGTTTACCTTGTCACCGTTAAATTTTCTTTATTTTTCAAAGTTCATTTTGAATTTCTTTCGTTGAAATGCAAGAGTTGGAATATTTAAGTAGTGTGTGGTTGTGGTTTACCTTGTCACAGTTACATTTTATTGATTTTTCAAAGTTCATTTTGATTTTCTTTCGTTGAAATGCAAGAGTTGGAATATTTTAGTAGTGTTTGGTTTTGTTTTACCTTGTCTAAGTTACATTTTATTGATTTTTAAATGTTCATTTTGATTTTCTTTCATTGAAATGAAAGAGTTGGAATATTTCAGTTGTGTTTTGTTATGGTTTACCTTGTCAAAGTTAAATTTTCTTGATTTTTCAAAGTTCATTTTGAATTTCTTTCATTGAAATGCAAGAGTTAGAATATTTCAGTAGTGTTTGGTCGTGGTTTACCTTGTCACAGTTACATTTTCTTGATTTTTCAAAGTTCATTTTGAATTTCTTTCATTGAAATGCAAGAGTTGGAATATTTCAGTAGTGTTTGGTTGTGGTTTACCTTGTCACCGTTAAATTTTCTTGATTTTTCAAAGTTCATTTCGAATTTCTTTCTTTGAAATGCAATAGTTGGTATATTTCAGTAGTGTTTGGTTGTGGTTTACCATGTCACAGTTCAATTTTCTTGATTTTTCAAATTTCATTTTGAATTTATTTCGTTGAAATGCAAGAGTTGTAATATTTCATTAGTGTTTGGTAGTGGTTTACCTTGTCACAGTTACATTTTCTTGATTTTTCAAAGTTCATTTTGAATTTATTTAGTTGAAATGCAAGAGTTGGAATATTTCAGTAGTGTTTGCTTGTGGTTTACCCTGTCACACTTACATTTTCTTGATTTTTCAAAGTTCATTTTGAATCATTCAAGAAACGTGATTAAACACGTTTTTAAACTACATGCTATTTGCATGCCTGTCCTTGGCACCTTTCCAAACGAGCGGGGAGTCCCCGCTGGTTCCTACACATTGCAAAAAAAGTGAGCAGTACGAAAACTCCACACTTTCAACCAGACTGGTTTTTTAGACAACACACCCACAGAGATGACACACACACATAGAAACGAGACACGCACAGACACGACACACAAACAGAGTCATAGTGAGAGAGATATCCAAAAGTTGGGTTGACCTAGGTTCACTTAGAGTGGCGCGCCACTCTAAGTGAACCTAGGTCAACCAACTTTTGGATATCTCTCTCACTATGACTCTGTTTGTGTGTCGTGTCTGTGCGTGTCTCGTTTCTATGTGTGTGTGTCATCTCTGTGGGTGTGTTGTCTAAAAAACCAGTCTGGTTGAAAATGTGGAGTTTTCGTACTGCTCACTTTTTGCAATGTGTAGGAACCAGCGGGGAATCCCCGCTCATTTGGAAAGGTGCCAAGGAAAGGCATGCAAATAGCATGTAGTTTAAAAACGTGTTTAATCACGTTTCTTGAATGATTCAAAATGAACTTTGAAAAATCAAGAAAATGTAAGTGTGACAGGGTAAACCACAAGCAAACACTACTGAAATATTCCAACTCTTGCATTTCAACGAAAGAAATTCAAAATGAACTTTGAAAAATCAAGAAAATGTAACTGTGACAAGGTAAACCACTACCAAACACTACTGAAATATTCAAACTCTAGCATTTAAAAGAAATAAATTCAAAATCAACTTTGAAATATCAAGAAAATGGAACTGTGACAAGGTAAACCACAACCAACCACTACTTAAATATTCAAACTCTTTCATTTCAACGAAAGAAATACAAAATGAACTTTGAAAAATCAAGAAAATTTAACGGTGACAAGGTAAACCACAACCAAACACTACTGAAATATTCCAACTCTTGCATTTCAACGAATTAAATTAAAAATGAAATTTTAAAAAAAAATAGACTTTATATGAGAAATTGAAAACATCGACCTACAAATTCTTTTAGATTAAAAATATATCATTTCAAAGATAAAAATTAAATATGAAAATTTATATATCAATATAATGAAAATTTGACGTGGTATACCATGATCAAACACTACTGATATATTCCAACTCTTACATTTCAATGAAAGAAAATCAAAATGAACAATGAATAATCAAGAAACTTTACCTGTGACAAGGTAAACCATAACCAAACACTACTAAAATATTCCAACTCTTGCATTTCAACGAAAGAAATTCAAAATGAAAATTGAAAAATCAATAAAATTTAACTGTTACAATTTAAAAAAAAAAAAACCAAAAATGAAATATTCCATCTCTAGAATAACAAAGAAAGAAATTCGAAATGAACTTTGAAAAATCAAGAAAATTTAACGGTGACAAGGTAAACCACTACCAACCATTACTGAAATAGTACAACTATTGAAATTCTGCGAAGGAATTTCAAAATGAAAAATGTTCTATCATTAAACTTTCACGTTGACAACCTAAACCACGAAAAATCACTACTGAAATAGTTCAACTCATGCATTTCAGTGAAAGAAATACAAAATGATCTATGAAAAATCAAGACAATGTAACTGTGACAAGGTAAACCACAACCAAACACTACTGAAATAGTCCAACTCTTGCATTTCAAAGAAATAAATTCAAAATGAACTTTTAAAAATCAAGAACATTTATCTTTGACAAGGTAAACCATAACCACACAGTACTGAAATATTCCAACTCGTGCATTTCAACGAAAGAAATTCAAAATGAACTTTGAAAAATCAAGAAAATGTAACTGTGACAATGTAAACCAAAACCAAAACACTACTGAAATATTCCAACTCTTGCATTTCAACGAAACAAATTCAAAATGAACTTTGAAAAATCAAGAAAATGTAACTGTGACAAGGTAAAACACAACCAAACACTACTGAAATATTCAAACTCTTGCATTTCAAGGAAATAAATTCAAAATGAAATTTGAAAAATAAATAAAATTTAAGTGATCAATGTAAAACACAACCAAACAGAAATGAAATATTCCAACTCATGCATTTCAACTAAAGAAATTCAAAATTAACTTTTAAAAATCAATAAAATGAAACTGTGACAATTTAATACACAACCAAAAACTACTGAAAAATTCAAACTCTTGCATTTCAACGAAAGAAATTCAAAATTAAATTTGAAAAATCAAGAAAATGTAACTGTGACACTGAAGTATTCAAACTATTGCATTTCAGCGAAATAAATTCAAAATGAACTTTGAAAAATCAAGAAAATGTAACTGTGACAATGTAAACCACAACAAAACACAACTGAAATATTCCAACTCTTGCATTTCAGCGAAAGAAATTCAAAATGAACTTTGAAAAATCAATAAAATGTAACTGTGACAAGGTAAACCACAACCAAACACAACTGAAATATTCCAACTCTTGCATTTCATCGAAAGAAATTCAAAATGAACTTTGAAAAATCAAGAAAATGTAACTGTGACAAGGTAAATCACAACCAAACACTACTGAACTATTCCAACTCTTGCATTTCAGCGAAAGAAATTCAAAATGAACTTTGAAAAAATCATGAAAATGTAAATGTGACAAGGTAAACAACAACCAAACACTACTGAAATATTCCAACTCTTCCATTTCAACGAAATAAATTAAAAATGAACTTTTAAAAATCAAGAAAATGCAACATCAAGAAAATGTAACTGTGACAAGGTAAACCACAACCAAACACTACTGAAATATTACAACTCTTGCATGTCAACGAAACAAATTCAAAATGAACTTTGAAAAATCAATAAAATTTAACTGTGACAAGTTAAAACACAACCAAACACTAATGAAATATTCCAACTCTTGCATTTCAAGGAAAGAAATTCAAAATGAACTTTGAAAAATCAAGAAAATGTAATTGATCAAGGTAAATCAAAAACAAACAGTACTGAAATATTCCAACTCTTGCATTTCAAGGAAAGAAATTCAAAATGAACTTTGAAAAATCAATAAAATGTAAATGTGACAAGGTAAAACAAAACAAAACACTAGTGAAATATAACAACTATTTAATTTCAAAAAAAGAAATTAAAAATTAACATTGAAAAATCAAGAAAATGTAACAGTGATAAGGTAAACCACAACCAAACACTAGTGAAATATTCCAACTCTTTCATTTCAATGAAAGAAATTCAAAATTAACTTTGCAAAATCATGAAAATGTAACTGTGATAAGGTAAAACTGAGTCTCTCAATCCCCGTAAAGCTCTTTTAAAAGATACAAAAACTACTTATTTAACACAAAAATTTCGTTTTTAATGGGCACCAAGTAAAGAAAAACCACACGGAATCAGGCAACTGAGTCTCTCAAACCCCTTAAAGCTCTTTTAAAAGATACAAAAACTACTTATTTAACACAAAAATTTCTTTTTTAATGACCATCAAGTAAAGAAAAACCACACGGAATCCGGCAACTGAGTCTCTCAATACCCGTAAAGCTATTTTAAAAGATACAAAAACTACTTATTTAACACAAAAATTTAGTTTTTAATGACCAACAACTAAAGTAAAACCACACAGAATCCGCAAACTGAGTCTCTCAATCCCCTTAAAGCTCTTTTAAAAGATACAAAAACTACTTATTTAACACAAAAATTACGTTTTTAATGACCATCAAGTAAAGAAAAACCACACGGAATCCGGCAACTGAGTCTCTCAATCCCCGTAAAGCTCTTTTAAAAGATACAAAAACTACTTATTTAACACAAAAATTTCGTTTTTAATGACCAACAAGTAAAGGAAAACCACACGTAATTAGGCAACTGAGTCTCTCAAACCCTGTAAAGCTCTTTTAAAATATACAAAAACTACTTATTTAACACAAAAATTTCGTTTTTAATGACCATCAATTAAAGAAAAACCACTCGAATATTTAGCAAGTACCATTTTTCCACACCAGTCATAAAACTCAATTCCTCCTAGAATTATTTAAACTAAATAGTTATCCCTGCCTCGCACAGAAAGTTCAGAAAGACACAATAGCCTTATTTATAGTGAAGCGTTTCTTAGCCGTATGTTTACCCAAATATTCAACACGTACCATTTTTCAACACCATCCACAAAACTCAATTCCTCCTAGAATTATTTAAACTAAATACTTACCCCCGCCTCCAACAGAAAGTTCAGAAAGACGCAATAGCCATATTTATAGTCGAATGTTTACCAGAATATTTAACACTTACCATTTTTCAACACCAACCACAAAACTCAATTCCTCCTAGAACTATTTAAACTAAATACTTACCCCCGCCTCCAACAGAAAGTTCAGAAAGACGCAATAGCCTTATTTATAGTCGAATGTTTACCCGAAGATTTAACAAGTACCATTTTTCCACACCAGCCACAAAACTCAATTCCTCCTCGAATTATTTAAACTAAATAGTTACCCCTGCCTCGCACAGAAAGTTCAGAAAGACACAATAGCCTTATTTATAGTGAAGCGTTTCTTAGCCGTATGTTTACCCAAATATTCAACACGTACCATTTTTCAACACCATCCACAAAACTCAATTCCTCCTAGAATTATTTAAACTAAATACTTACCCCCGCCTCCAACAGAAAGTTCAGAAAGACGCAATAGCCTTATTTATAGTCGAATGTTTACCCGAATATTTAAAAAGTACCATATTTCCAAACCAGCCACAAAACTCAAATCCTCATAGAATTATTTAAACTAAATAGTTATCCCTGCCTCGCACAGAAAGTTCAGAAAGACACAATAGCCTTATTTATAGTGAAGCGTTTCTTAACCGTATGTTTACCCAAATATTCAACACGTACAATTTTTCAACACCATCCACAAAACTCAATTCCTCCTAGAAATATTTAAACTAAATACTTACCCCCGACTCCAAGATAAAGTTCAGAAAGACTCAATAGACTTATTTATAGTCGAATGTTTACCCGAATATTTAACAAGTACCATTTTTCCACACCAGCCACAAAACTCAATTCCTCCTAGAATTATTTAAACTAAATAGTTATCCCAGCCTCGCACAGAAAGTTCAGAAAGACACAATAGCCTTATTTATAGTGAAGCGTTTCTTAGCCGTATGTTTACCCACATATTCAACACTGACCATATTTCAACACCAGCCACAAAACTCAATGCCTCATAGAATTATTTAAACTCAATACTTACCCCCGCCTCCAACAGAAAGTTCAGAAAGACGCAATAGCCTTATTTATAGTCGAATGTTTACCCGAATATTTAACAAGTACCATTTTCCCACACCATACACAATACTCAAGTCCTCCGATAATTATTTAAACTAAATAGCTATCCCGGCCTCGCACAGAAAGTTCAGAAAGACAAAATAGCATTATTTATAGTGAAGCGTTTCTTAACCGTATGTTTACCCAAATATTCAACACGTACCATTTTTCAACACCATCCACAAAACTCAATTCCTCCTAGAATTATTTAAACTAAATACTTACCCCCGCCTCCAACAGAAAGTTCAGAAAGACGCAATAGCCTTATTTATAGTCGAATGTTTACCCGAATATTTAACAAGTACCATTTTTCCACACCAGCCAAAAAACTCAATTCCTCCTAGAATTATTTAAACTAAATAGTTATCCCTGCCTCGCACAGAAAGTTCAGAAAGACACAATAGCCTTATTTATAGTGAAGCGTTTCTTAGCCGTATGTTTACCCAAATATTCAACACGTACCATTTTTCAACACCATCCACAAAACTCAATACCTCCTAGAATTATTTAAACTAAATACTTACCCCCGCCTCCAACAGAAAGTTCAGAAAGACGCAATAGAAATATTTATAGTCGAATGTTTACCCGAATAATTAACAAGTACCATTTTTCCACACCAGCCACAAAACTCAAGTCCTCCTAGAATTATTTAAACTAAATAGTTATCCCTGCCTCGCACAGAAAGTTCAGAAAGACACAAGAGCCTTATTTATAGTGAGGAGTTTTATAACCTTATGTTTACCCAAATAGTAATATAGTACAAATTGTCAAAAACAAAAAAACAACACAATTACTCCAATAATTCTGAATAATAACAAATAAAAAACGCCTAACCCAAAACGTTCCGACAGTAGCCCGATCCTGAGTTATAGTGAAGCGTTTCTTAGCCGTATGTTTACCCAAATATTCAACACTTACCATTTTTCAACACCATCCACAAAACTCAATTCCTCCTAGAGCTATTTAAACTAAATACTTACCCCCGCCTCCAACAGAAAGTTCAGAAAGACGCAATAGCCTTATTTATAGTCGAATGTTTACCCGAATATTTAACAAGTATCATTTTTCCACACCAGCCACAAAACTCAATTCCTCCTAGAATTATTTAAACTAAATAGTTATCCCTGCCTCGCACAGAAAGTTCAGAAAGACACAATAGACTTATTTATATTGAAGCGTTTCTGAAAACAGGGAGCCCTATTTACGAAAAAAAAAAGGGATACCCCCCCCGTGCAACTGACCCCCCCGTGTAACTGAACCCGGGTATAACAGAAAACCCACCCGGCCCCTGGAGCCTCTGTAACTGAACCCTCGACCCCAACCCCCCTCTCAGCCAACCAGCCCCCGCATCCCAGTTGGAAGCCAATTGTGTTTAAATTTACAAAATTTTTCAAAAGTTACATATGTATTATAAAGACCACAACGGCGAGGTAAAGCTAGGTCAAGTCACAATGTCATTATATCGTTACTTTTCAATTAAGCTATTGAATACTTTCTAGCAATGCCCCTTGTAAGCGTCTACGAAAATATCTTTTCGAAAATATCTTTTCTCAAAAAAAAAATTCGCAAATCTCGTAAACTAAAGAAGTAATTACATCCTTGCAAATAAAAACTATTCTCTTTGAATTCAATTCTCTTACTAATTTCAGAGAATCTAATTTGAAACCTGAATATATACAAAAAATAATAATCTTCTAAAAAATAAGAGACACCGGTTTTTTGAACTAAAAAAAAAGACATTGAACTTTGAAAGTGCGTCGTTCCTAGAGTGTAAAGACCTGTAGACCTGTTTGTACGCAAATGACCCTTGTAACCGTCCAATGCATTTAAAACCTAAACACATATCTATGCCTTCAGTCGTAAGTTTCCTTGTCCCCTTTCAAGTCCCCTTTCAATGCATTGTACGGTTACTACTGGGGGGGGCTAGCTACCCTTGGGTATCTTTTGACTCTTAAAAATTGAACTACAACTTTCAATTTCCAATCAAATGAGCCCCTCTGAAGTTCATACGAGCATCCCTTTCATAAGAACCATATATGCCCCCAGGACAAAACTTTCAACGCCTATCCCCCGGGTTCTGGGGGGCTTTTTGTTATCTAAGTTTTGAACAATTTCCAAAACACTGGTTACCTCAAAATTTGTAGCGGACGGATCTGGGGAAAAAAGAGCGTGGGGCTAGTTTAACTCTCTTGACTCTTAAAAAGTGAACTAGAATTTTCAATTTCCAGTCAAATGAGCCCTCTATGAGTTTCTACGAGCATCCCTTTCATAAGAATCATACATGCCCTTAGGGCATAACTTAGAACGCCTTCCCTTGTGCCCTGGGGGGTTCTATTAACACCGGATTTTTTCTTATCCAACCTTTGAACTATTTTTAACAAAATGTATATATCGAAAATTTCATCATATTGATTTTGAACGAGAAAGCGTGGGGGGGGGCTAGCCGCCCTCAGATTTCTTTTGACTATGAAAAAGCGAGCCTAAACTTCCAGTGACTTATCAAATGAGCCCTCTCTGAAGTTTATAAAAGCATTCCTGTCATGCGAACAATATATGCCCCAGGGCATAACTTACGATGCCTTCCCCCGGGCCCTGGGGGGTTGTGATGACACCTGAGTTTTTTTATCTGACTTTTGAGCAATTGTTCACTTAATGGCTATCTAAAAATTTTTATTGGATGTATTTGGGGAAAAAGGGGCGCGGGGGTGGGGGCTAGTTGCCCTCCAATCTCTTTTGACTCTAAAAAACTGAACCAGAACTTTCAATTTCCAATCAAATGAGCCATATATGAATTTTTTACGAGCATCCCTTCAATAAGAACCATGTATTCCCCCAAAGCAGAACTTACAACGCCTGCCCTCGGGCCCTGGGGGCTGTGTTGACCCCTGAGTTTTCATTTTATGGTCTTTGAACCATTTTAAAAAAAACTATCTCAAAGTTCTTATCGGATGGGTTTGAGGTAAAAAGGGCGTGGAGGGGGGGGGAGGGGCTAGGTGCCCTCCAATCTCTTTTGACTCTTAAAAAGTTAACTAGAACTTTCAATTTCCATTCAAATGATCCCTCTTTGAAGTTAATGCGATCATCCCTTCCATAAGATCTATATATACCCCCAGGGTATAACTTACAACGCCTGCCCCCGGGCCCTGGTGGGTTGTGTCAACATCGGAATTTTTGTTATATGATCTTTGAATTATTTAAAAAAAATAGCTATCTTAAAATTTTTATTGGATGCATTTGGGAGAACAGGGTTTTTTTTGGGGGGGGGGGGGAGCTGGTTACCCTCCAATATTTTTTTACGTTTAAAAAGTGAACTAGAACTTTCAGTTTCCAATCAAATGAGTCCTCTTTGAAGTTTATACGAGCATTCCTTCCATAGGAACCATAAAAAAATATATGCCCCCAGGGCACAACTTATAATTCTTGCCCCTGAAGACTGTGGTGGGAGTGTCCTGCTCAAAGATATAATTTCCAGAACTTTCAAGTACGTTGAGCAAAATGGCTATATTAAAATTTTGATTGGATGTGTTTGGGGAAATGGTGGGCGTGGAAGGGGTGTCAGTTGCCTTAGAATCACTTTCGACTATTAAAAAGGGAACTAGCCATTTAAATTTCTAATCGAATGAGCCCTTTCTGAAGTTTCTACGACAACGTTGTCTATACAAAACCTCATATGCCTCCAAGACATAACTTACAACCCTTGCCCTGAGGTCAGTGGGGGAGTTGTCATCCTCAAAGACCTAATTTCCAGAACTTAAAACTACGTTTAATAAAATGGCTATCTAAAAAATTTGATTGGATATGTTTGGGAAAATGGTGGGCGTGAGAGGGGGGTTTGTTGCCCTTCAATCACTTTTGACTATTAAATAGGGCACTAGCCCTTTGAATTTCCAATCAAATGAGCCTTTTTTGAAGTTTCTACGACAACGCCTTCTATAAAAACCTTGTATGCCGCCAGGGCATAATTTATAACCCTTGCCCCTGAAGACTGTGGTGGGAGTGTCCTGCTCAAACATATAATTTCCAGAACTTTCAACTACATTGAACAAAATGGCTATATCAAAATTTTGATTGGATGTGTTTGGGGAAATGGTGGGCGTGGAAGGGGTGTCAGTTGCCTTAGAATCACTTTCGACTAATAAAAAGGGAGCTAGCTATTTAAATTTCCAATCGAGTCAGCCCTTTCTGAAGTTTCTATGACAACATTGTCTATAAAACCTTATGTGCCTCCAGGGCATAACGTACAACCCTTGCCCTGAGGGCTGTGGAGGAGTTGTCATCGTCAAAGACCTAACTTCCATAACTTAAAACTACGTTTAATAAAATGGCTATCTCAAAATTTTGATTGGATGTGTTTGGGGGAATAATGGGCGTGGGGGGGGGAGGGACTAGTTGCCCTCCAATCACTTTTGACTATTAAGAAGGGCACTAGCCCTTTGAATTTCAAATTAAATGAGCCTTTTTTGAAGTTTCTTCAACAACGCCTTCTATAAAAACCTTATATGCCCCCAGGGCATAACTTAAAACCCTTGCCCTGAGTGTTGTGGGGGAGTATCCTCCTCAACAACATATTTTCTATCTGGAAATCAACTACACTGAACAAAATTGCTATCTCAAAGTTTTGATTGGATGTGTTTGGGGGAATGATGAGCGTGGGGGGGGGGGATAGTTGCCCTCCAATCACTTTCAAATATTAAAAAGGGCACTAGTCCCTTTAAATCTCCAATCGAATGAGCTTGTTTTGAATTTTCTACGACAACGCCTTCTATAAAAACTTTATATGCCACAAGGGCATAACTTAAAACCCTTGCCCTGAGGGTTGTGGGGGAGTGTCCTCCTCAAAAACATATTTTCTATCTGGAAATCGACTACGCTAAACAAAATGCCTATCTCAAAATTTTGATTGGTTGTGTCGGGGAGAATGATGGGCGTGGGGGGGGGGCCTAGTTGCCCTCCAATCACTTTCGATTATTAAAAAGGGCACTAGAACTCTCGATTTCCAATCGAAAGAGCCCCCTTTAAAATTTCTACGACGACCCCTTCCGTATGAAGCATATGAAGTGCCTCTGGGGGAAAAAAATAAAACACTGGAGCCGTATGGCCTTTACTATACACAACGATATATCGTTGCCTCTGATAGGTAGGACTTCCGAAAGCTAAATCATCACCAATTTCTTCGAGAACTTACAGATAAAAATTATATTATTTACGACAAATCATCCTTGAATAAGATAATGCCTTTTTTTGTTACCACTGTTATTACTATAATCTAGTTGAAACTTCGATCTGATGCCGTGTGAGGCTGCAGGGTTTCACGATGGTATAATGCTTTTCATTTTGTATAGTCTCAAGTACGAAGCAGGCATGTTGCTGTTTCAACCTGTTGGGTTTTTAGCTGAAATATAGCCATATTCGTAAGTGAAAGCCATTTTTCGAAGTGAAATCATATAAAAACTTTCGATCTATGGGATTAAAGGCACAAAGTGGGTGCATAGCCTTTAAGACATCACCCACCTGCAACTTAGATTGGGGATCAACAAGACCAAATTGTCTGATGGTGATGTCTCTCCTTGAGCATGTGAACGCTGTGTACAATGTTGGGAGCATGGGCGCCCATAGACTGAAGTTTAGGGGGGGGGGGGCATACTTGGTTGAATGAGACCTTTAATTGCTGTATAATTGAAATCTCAAGATAGAATATCATGGGCAGCGCGATAGCGCTGCCTAATTAAAGAGCGATGTGGGCACAATATATTGTTTTTTTTTAGACCAGGGCACTTCTTATAGAAAGAAATGCCATAGGAACTCCAAAAGAGCTCATGGAGGGCAGCCATCTCCCCCTCTCCCACGTCAATCACTTCCCCAAACACATCTACTCAAAATTTTGAGATAGCCGTTTTGTTCAATGTAGTTTTAAGGTCCGGAAATTATGACTTTGAGAATGACCCCCCCCCCCACAAACCTCAGAGCAAGGGTTTTAAGTTATATTCTGTAGGGATATAAGTTTTTTTTAGGGAGGGGGCTCATTTGATTGGTAATCGGAAGTTCTACTGGCCTTTTTAACTGTCAAAAGTGATTGGAGGTCATCCAGCCCCCTCCTCATACATCGAAACTTTGCCCAAGCATGTTCAATTACGAGTTTTGAGAAATCCTATTCGTTCATTGTTGTTTAAAGTTCCAGACGGTGTTTCTTTAAGGATAACTCCCCCCCCCCCATACAGCCCTCAGGTCAAGGGTTGTAAGTTATGCCCTGGGGGCATACAAGGTTTTTATAGAAATGGTGGTTGTATAAACTTCAAAGAGGGTTCATTGGATTGGTAATCAGAAGTTATAGTGCTCTTTTTAACAGTTAAGTGATCAGAAGGCAAATACACCCCCCCCCAAACACACACACACGTCGTATTTTCCATAAACGCATCTGATAAAAATCTTAAGATGGCCATTTGTTGTCATAGAAACTTCGAAAAGTGCACAGTCGGTTGGTAACTGAAAGGACTAGTACCTTCTTTAATAGCCAAGAGTGATTGTAGGGCAACCACCCTCCCCCCTAGGCCCATCTTTTCCCCAAACACTTCCAGTCAAAATCTCGAGATAGTTATTTTGTTTGACGTAGTTTAAAAGTCCAGAAATAATTTCTTTGAGGATGAGAGCCCCCTCATGGTCCTCAGGGCAAGGGTTGTAAGGTATACCCCAAGGGCATTTAAGGTTTTTATGGGAACGGGGTATACACTTCGGAGGGGGATCATTGGATTGGAAATCGAAAGTTGAAGAGCCATTTTTAAGAGTCAAGTTTATCGGAGGGCAGCTATACCCCACCCCCACGTTATATTTTCCCCCAGTACATCCGATAGAAATTCTAAGATAACCATTTGTTCAAAAATAGTCCAAAGATCTCATAACACGGCCTTTAGGATTGACACAACCCCCCAAAGTATGGGGATAAGGGTTTTAGGATATGCCCCTGGGGGATGTAAGGTTCTTATAAAGAGGTGGTCTTGTGAACTTTAGAGGAGGCTCATTTGATTGGAAATGCATACTTCTAGTTTCATTTTAAGAGTCAAGCGTGATGGAGCAAAAATAGCCCCCCCCCCTCTTCCGGATATCCTCTTTTCCCCAAACACATTCGATCGAAATTGTGAGACAGCCATTTTGTGGCCAATAGCCCAAAGAGAATATAACAATATCTTTAGTAGTCAAATTTAAGAAATATTTAGGCGGACGTTGAACTAGATCAAAACAAACTATGAGCATATGAACTTTCGAAAAGGTGACAAAGCAATATCCCAAGAATAATTTATATTATTAAGTTGAATCTTCAAGAGTAAGTTGTGGGGGATTTTGAACTAGCCAGAAAGCACTATGTGTATACTTTGAGTACTACAACTACAGTTACTGTAACTTAATGACGCTTAGAGTATTAATGTAAAACTTCTAGGAAGTGTTTACGGGGCGTTCCAATTAAACGAAAAAAATGTATACTTGCAGGTTTCAAAAAGGCATATAGGCAATATCATACGCAGCACCACTCTGTAATAGCTAGAAATATCTCTGAAACATTTAAAGAAGCTAATTCGATTCAAAATTAAAAGTTCTGGGGTCATTTCTAAGAGTAAAAAGAGATTGGAGGGAAATCAACCCGTCTCTTGAGCCGATTTATTTCCCAATCATATCTAGTCAAAATTTGAGACAGCTATTTTGTTCAGCATAGTAGAAAGGTCCAGCAACTATGTCTTTAGGAATATCGGGCATGTAAACCCCCACAATTATGCCAAACTATGGATTCGTATAGAAAAAAAAACCGAAAAGATATAAAATATTATATTTTTCATGAAAATGACTTCTTTAATAAACAACGAACAGAAATTCATCCAAAAAAACCTTTTTCCACAAAACAAGCTTTTCAAAGAAAAGTAAAGAGCTCCATTAAGCCAAAAATGGGCAGAAATGAAGTCAAGTAATCATCCAAACATAAAACTATCACAAAGGACTATCAATAAATAAATGAAACTCAAAATGAACAGAAATTAGAATAAATAGCCGAGTCAAACTCAAAACGAGCAAAATTTAACATTGGCAGGGCTGATAACCCCCATGCCTTCTCAAGACCAGAACATAATTTGCGCTATACTGAAAACAAAATATGTATAAATATTTTCACTTTTTTTTACTTTAAATAAGTAAAACACTTTTTTTCTCACTTTTTTGCCCCATTTTTTACTTTAAGGAATAAATATCAGTATAGGTAAATCAAACTGACAATCCAAGGTCATTTATTTTTTTTTCAGTAAAACCTAAGTTATGTTCTGGTTTTGAGAGGGCATCAACCCTAGTTATGTTAATTTTTGTTCTTTTTTAGTTTAACTCGGCAATTTATAATAATTTCTATTCGTTTTGAGTTTCATTTAATTATTGATAGTGATTTGTGGTAGTTTTACGCTTGGAAGATTGTTTGACTTTATTTCTGACCATTTTTGGCTTTAAAGAGCTCTTTAATTTTCTTTGAAAACTTTTTGTGTTGGAAGTTTTTTTAAATTAATACAAATATATGACACCGTCATTCAGCCAGGGGGGGGCCGGTGCTTTCTTGCCCCCCCCCCCCGTATGGGCGCCCATGGTTGGGAGTTGTCATTACTGTACCATTATTTGGTTTATTTCACACAAAGCGGAAAAAGAACTTTATTCCGCCATTGTCTGTGTGTTTAAAAAAAGCCTAGACAGTAATTTTTCGGCTGCTTCAAGCGCCTTTTGCAGATAGTTTTTAAACTGATAAGTCCTTAATGCATGTGTTAAGCATGTTGAATGCTATTATGCTATTTACAATTTTCAGATGCATTCTCCTCTTCTTCGGCCTTTGTATGAAAATACTTAGATTAGGCCCGTTTTTTAGCACTAAGATCTTACATCTAAGATCTTACATCTTTCTGCAAAGATTATCGTTTTTTGACTCATCTTTCTTCTAAGATCTTACAGCTCACTGATGTTGGCAGAAAGTGTAAAGACCGCCACTGTTTTGCCATATAGAACAATGATGAGAGAACTTTGATGATCTACTCATCATTGTTCTCAGACCGCTGATCAGAGCAGAATGATGAAAGACGTTTGCAAAAAAACGACCAAAGATGTAAGATCTTTGTTAAAAGATTTCACTTTTAAGCGTTATCTGACAAAAGATGTAAGATTTTAGCACATTGACGAGTGAAAAAACGCCCCTATTAATTTGATACTAATGGGAAAGTTATCTCAGCCAACGAGACAGAAGCAATGAATTTTGATGGTGAACACCACTTCTGTGCCTCAACTGCCTTCTGTACTAAACGGTCCTGATTTAGTTGAAGTTTGATCAACAGGTATCTACAGCCCAAGTGTTAGGCCATTTCCTAAAACCGACGATCCCTAGTAGGTTCTAAAGTTCCATGGTTCGATAATTTCTCCTCTATTCTTGTATGACTTGTATGACCAAACCGTAAAGCATGTTCATCTTCAGGGGCTTGGTGTTATAAAATTGTGCTGACTGCTGAATGTTTTATTTGCTTCTGACACATTTTATTACAGGGAAATTTGTCTCTATAGCAGTGTCTACACACGACACGGAATGACATATTATTGGAATCACCGGTGTATT
>NC_142810.1:31878572-31913572 GCF_049724085.1 Artemia sp. Qi Xiang Cuo | reverse complement strand
CACATTCCAAATCATTGGTTTCAGACACCACACACCTACGAAAGACTAAGAAAACCAACTCATAAAAGTCAAAAATAGCAAAATACATATCCCAAATCATCAGTTTCACTCAACACACACAAACGAATGGCTAAAAAACCTAGCTCATAAAAGCCTGAAATAGCAAACTACTCATCCCAACTATTGGTTTCAGACAGCATTCACCTAGGAAATACTAGGAAACCTTAGCTCAGAAAAGCCTGAAGTAGCAAACTACACATCCCAAATCATAGGTTTCAGACAACACACTTCAACGAAAGACGGGTGCTCGGGGAGAGCCTTTGAGGGTCTGTGGGTCCCTTGAGGGTCGGTGGTCCTTTGGGAGTTCGGGGGGACCGTTGGGGAGCGGTGGAGGGCCTTTGGGACCCCGTTGGTCCTTTGGGAGCTCGATGGGCCTTTGGGGACCGGAGGAGGACCTTTGGGGCACAGGGAGGGCGTTTGGTGGACAGGGAGGTCCTTGGGGGGTGCGGAGGGGCAGTGGTGGAGCGTGGAGGACCTTTGTGACCCCATTGGTCCTTTGAGAGCTCGATGGGCCTGTGGGGACCGGAGGAGGTCCCTTGGGGCCCAGGGAGGGTCATGGGGGCACTGGGTGTCCCGTTGGGGGTCCGGAGGGCCCGTTGGGGAGCAGGGGAGCGTCTTGGGGACCCCGGCGGCCCGTGGGATGCTCGTTGGGCTGGTGGGGACCGGAGGAGGACCGTTGGGGGCCCATGGCGAGCCGTTGGAGCATTGGGGGGGCCTTTGGGGGTCCGGGGAGCCCTTGAACACAGAGTGGGCCCTGTGGGGCCCAGGGGGTCCGGTGGGGGTCGGGGTGACCCTTGCGGTCCGGGGGAGGACCGTTGGGGCCCGGGGGACCCTGGGGGGGTCCGAGGGGCCCTGGGGGTGCCCGGTGGCCCGGTGGGGACCAGGGGAGGGCCTTGGGGGGTCCAATGGGGCCTGGGGGAGCGGGTGGGACCGTTGAGGACCGGAGGCGTCCTGCGGAGGAGGGGTAGAGCACTCGGGGACCCTTTGGGAGCCCTTGGAGCCCGGGGCGGGCCTTTGGGGTTCGGGGGTGGGCTGTGGGGGGTCTGTTGGACCTGTGGGGACCGGTGCGGGCCTTGGGGGGGCTGGGGTATGGTCTTTTTAGGGTCTGGGGCCCTTTGGGGGCCTGGGGGACCTTTGGGGACTGTTGACGGGTCTGGGGGGACCCGGGGGGGGGTCCTTGTGAACCCAATCGACCCTGTTAGGCAGCGGGGCGGAGTTGGGGGGGTTGGTAGGGGGATCGGAACCGGTGGGGTTGGGGTAGCGGAACTCACCACACTGTTCAATTGAAACTTGTGTATTATAACGACCACACTCAAATTCTCTTCCAAAATCTCTTCAAAAATCACCTTTTAAAATGTCTATCTGTTTCGCCGAAATAGTTCCATAACCTGTCTAAAACGCTTTCGCCCAAATAATCCCTAAACGCAAATTCAGCGTGTTCCTTTGTTATTGGCATCTCTGTACTAATGCATTTCAAATTAATATGAAACCTACTCGCACGCTAAAACAATTCATCGCTAAGATGTTTCTTGCCTAATTGTTTCCATGGCCTTTGGTTATTAATATCCTTTGGAGTTCGACCAGTAGAGCTGTTTCCGAGGAAAAGACATTAATGATTTTGGATCTATTCCTGGAGAAATGTTTCTAGGCGAAAATTTTTAAAGTCTGACAGATGATGTCATTGATTGATTGATCTGTCAAGAAAGGGAAAATTAATTTGTTGTTTCTAAGGGGAATTATTGATTCACGATAGGTGAATTGAGGTCGACAGCACAGGTGTTCTGACTCGTGACAGCACCACGTGGTTTATGGTTTTCTCAGTGACAAAATTCCTGTTTTTCAAATTCTCACTGACAAAAACCATTAAACATCCATGAAAAACATCAAATAAATGTGAGAAAGTTCATGTTTTTCAAATTCTCACTGACAAAAACCATAAAACATCCATAATTTGATGTTGACATCCGAGAAAAACATCAAATAAATCGAACAACACACATATCCATCCATGAAAACAACCATAAATGTGACAAAATTCATGTTTTTTCAAGTGAGGAAAATTCCTGTTTTTGAAATTCTCACTGAGAAAACCATAAAAACAGACATGAATTGCTGTTGACATCCATAAATGTGACAAAATTCATGGTTTTTCAAGTGAGAAAATTCCTGTTTTTTCATTCTCACTGAGAAAACCATAAAAACAGACATGAATTGCTGTTGACATCCATAAATGTGACAAAATTCATGGTTTTTCAAGTGAGGAAAATTCCTGTTTTTCCATTCTCACTGACAAAAACCATCAAATAATCAACACACATAACCATCCATAAAACCATCCATAAATGTGACAAACTTCCTGTTTTTTCATTCTCACTGACAAAGTCCATAAAACCACCCATAAATGTGACAAAATTCCTGTTTTTCAAATTCTCACTGACAAAGTCCATAAACCACGTGGCTCTATGCCCATATATGGTGTGGTCGTCGGAGTTATAGGGTCATCTCTACTAATGACGGCGAGCCAAAATAAAAGCTGCATTAACTAAAAAACGATCAGAAATTAAATAAAAAAAAACAAGTTTTTTAAACTGAAAGTAAGGAGCGACATTAAAACATAAAACGAACCGAACGGAGTCCGTATAGGAAAGGGGCTGTCCCCTGCACCACGCCACGCTCTTTACGCTAAAGTTAGAATCTGTCTCACACTTCTATTTTATAAAACAATAAAACACTTTCGCGTAAAACGCGAGGTGTTGATGAAGGGCCAGCCCCTTTCATAAACGTGCTAATTTCTGTTCATTTTATGTTTTAATGTTGCTCCTTACTTTCAGTTTAAAAAACTTGTTTTTTTTATTTAATTTCCTTAAAGAAGCATCCCCATTCGCCATCCATGCCATTTTGTTGGTCTAAAAAAAACTGTGTAACTGATATCCGTATTCTCTATATTATTATGTTCGTAATCCCACAACCTCATTAATTTTCCCTCACTAATAAACGAACTAACGATCGATTTCAAAGCAACCAGGGCTTTTTCTATTGCTGAAGCTCTTTTAAATTGCTTTTAAATTTGATTCTATTTATCAATTTATTGCTTATTTTCTAAGTTGGCTAATATACTTAAATGATTATACAAAAGGATCAAGGTTACTAATTTCGTTTTTGTGTTTTGCTTGTATTTGGAAGTTTTAGAAAATAGATTAGTTCACAAAATATCTTAAGATGGAAATACTGTGTTTCATCCTAGAATAAATTGAATAAAGGGATCGATTTAAAGGTAGATGAATTGTTTCCACAAGTAAACCAAAATATGAAAGGCTTTGCTCTTACATTTTCTTTCAAAAGTGAAAAAATATCTGGAAATTTTGTTCTATTAAATCTATTGTTTTTTACTGTAAACCAGCTAAGGACAGTTCTTTTTAATTATTTAACTCCTTTACTTTCTAATTTCACTGTTATTGATGTTCTTTAATTCTTTTAGGTTCTTACGGTAAACTAGAGTTAACTACTCACTATGATATACAGAAGCATGCTCTCCACTGCATTGTAATGCGAGCAAGGGTAATATTTTTTTGTCATTTGTATTTCATTCCAAATTGACTGTCGTAATTGAAAGGATTATTTATTAAGATTAGATTGAACTCTATCCCAAAACTCAACATGTTGGACAAGGCCGTATCCCGGGGGGGGGGTTACCAGGTTGGAACCCCCCTCCCCCGAAATTTTTGGCCGAGTCGAAAATAAGTCGAAAATCAGTAAAACCTAGGTAAAAATCAGTAAAATTAGTCGAAAACTGAGTCAAAAATTAGTAACCCCCCTCCCCCCCGAAAAAATCCTGGATCCGCCCTTGATGTTGGATCAGCTTATTCGATTCTATTCCAGTTTCTTTTTAATCTCAGGGTGCTTTGGGGTTTGGTTTTCTCAAAATATATTACTTCTCATTTTTGCTTACTTGCAAGAAAAGCACATAAATGAAGCTGGTAATACCAAATTGATTTGGCATTATCTTGAAGGCTTAGAAAAACGTACCGTTTAAGGAAATAAAGTGATCGTTGTTAATAGTAATTAGCTAAAATTAAAAACTCTTGAAAAATAAAAGAAGAGTAAACAGTGATACGAAAGCCTAAAACGAGCGGAAATAAAGCCATATAATAAATTAAACTGAAAACGAACATAACAACGAAAACGAAAACGAACCCTACAGATAAAATTAGATGTCATGGAAATTATTTTAAGGCTCTTTCAAAAGATGGTTTCAAATGCCTTTGAGAAAAGTTTCTAGAGTTAACCAAAGCCAAGTTAAACGAAATCTTTGTTGGTTTTGGTTATCTGCAAGTTTATGAACTATAAATAAACTAGGACTAGCATGACAACAAGACAACAAGAAAGTTTCAACCTTTCATGTGCATGGGCATTTTATTTTCTCCTCTGCGTCAGTCATCTATTTTATTTAAGTCAGCTTGAAAAAAAAATTAAAATTGTATGCTACTGACCTCTTCCAGAAACTATACCATAATTTGATGTATTTAAAGTCAAGTGGGCTATTTCTTTTAATCTTGGCTAAAGGCGGCTCATGGAATGTGGCAACAGTCTTCATCGGTCTACGCCTGTAGCGAATAATCGATTCCTGAAAAATTGATTTGTCTCACAAAGATTTGGTTATTTTATATGTATTTCAGTGGATAGAAACAACTGTTGGCAGATAACGCAGACAAGATTGTTCCAAAGAATTCCTTTAGGGTTTTAGACAAAGTATCACTATTGATCTTTTGAAAAAATCATGATGTGATGGAAAAAAGGGAGGCGATTTTTAAAATCAGCACACTTAATATAGCATGAAATTCTAAAGAATTTGTCTTGTATTTAAAAAAATCCTACTTCGCAGTTATTTGTTATTTATTGATTAAAGTAATCGTTTGCTTTTATTTATATAAATTAATCGACACACCTAAGTATCTCCTGGGAAGCTCGCAGGATAGTGGGGGGGGGTTCACAGACCTGGTTTTAGTCTCTAATCACGCCATTTTTTTTGCGTTATTCTGCTTTTAACAAGGCTGGCGAAACAAATTGCTAGCAAAATGAAAGTTGGCAATGGCCGACGGTGGGGGGGGGGGGGGCTGTGAAGATACCAAAGGCTCAAATTGTATCGCTAATCCATCTAAATTATTTACATGACTCTGGTCTTAGAATGGCTCAACAGGCTCATCCTTTCTGCTATTTTAATTTTCAAGAATATACCATGTGTATAATGTGATTCCTCACTCCTTGAGCTGGATAAGTCATACCCCTGCCCACGGAGCCATATTTTTTAACCTTTCACAATTTTGAATTGAATAACTATCTCAAATTTCTATCCTGCGTCGTTGCTACATTGGCAAAAAAGATTAAGCGTGCATAAGGGGCCTGTTTGGCACTGGTCAATTTTAAACTTTAAAAAGGGCATTGCACACTCCACAATTGCATTGAAAATTTCTTATCTTCAATATTTCTTATCGTGATGACTGTCCGAAGCATTTTCTTTGCTGATTCCGTCTTCTTGAAAATTAGAACCCACAGCAATATATTATGGCTCTGCGTCGGTTTCAGAAATACAAGCAGGAATTAAAACTTAATTAATCCTAAGTAAAGAACATCAGTTCTAAAATAAAGAATTAATTAATTCTAAAATATAGAACATTGGAGCTTTTTCATTCAAAGAAACAATCAGCTTTGGATCACCTTTTCACTGATGAAGATTGATGAAAAAAAAAAAAAAAAAAGAATAAGAATAATTGAAGTCAAAATTAATAATTACAAATTATGTTAGAAATATGTAAATGGCATTGGTGTATTCGGGATTGAGATCCTGGGAAAGAATTTCACGTGCGGAGGGTCAATTTGATATCCCTTTTTTATCAATTAAACGATTAACAAGAGCTTATTTTGTGTAATTCCTCACTTTAATAAGAGTGGGGCTAACGACGGTTTGAGACCACCACTTGCTATAGGTGAAAGAAATAAACGGGTGCATTTTTATAAGCCCTATTGACTAAATTAATAGGGCTTTTTAATTAATTAAATTTTATTAATTAAATTAAAGAAAACAAAGTTTTTGTTAGGGAAGTAAAGAGCGAAGTTGAAACTTAAAACGATAAAACAAATAATTGGTTCATAGAGTATCTGGTACTGGTGCATTATGCGGGCCCACCGCTATAAACTATATCATGGAAACAAGTCACGAAACCCGTCAAACGGGCATTTGCAACAGACCGCTATAGATAATTGGTTGCAAAGCGTTGTTTCTCAATGAGTTACAATGTTTAAACGATTGTTTTTGGGGGTTTAGGGGGGGGGTACCTAGGTTAATTGCTTTACATATTTAATATATGCTATGCTTTATCCCCCCCCCCCCCTCCCCCTAATGTGCAAATATACAGCCCAAATTTGTTTCTAAACTGTTACATATTCATCCTATTTATTTATTTCATTAGCATTAACCAAACCTGACTTCTTCGCGGTAACCGCATAATGCACCAGTACCGTCTATCTTACATATATTAATAAAACTAGCGGAAATAAACCAACTGATGATATTTTTTTATGTCTGTATGATTATAGAGAACAAGTGATTTAATAAAAACATAAAAAAAATATAGGAGTTTAAGCACAGTAAAAGCAAACCGATTAGGGACCCTTTTTACAGTAAATAAAGCAAATAAAGCAGTAAAATATATTTCCAGAGCTCATACTATGGCTTATTTGATCTTCATTTCGAGTAATACTAAAGTGAGTTCCTTACAATTTAAAGTTGTATATTACTCACTATTGGTATTATAACTGGTGATACCAAAATGTTACCTGATAAATCAATCCATTATTTCTGTATGCTGTTCAGTAACTTTGCGGTTGTTAAAGTAATATTTACTTTTATGCTTCTGTTTTTTTTAAGATAATTTTAATTGTATACTGAAAGTTACTGTTATGAAAGTTGGCACAATACTAAGAAAATTGTTATAGATTACTTTGTTGTTGTCAGGCTACGTACTCACTTTTGACTCCTAAATCATTATTCTTGTTTTTTATACTTGGCTTTGGTGTTTTCAGTACACTGCTAGTCTTATATAAGCATACAGAATTGGGAAATGTCATAAGTTAGTTTATTTTCACTTGTTTTATCGATAAGTGTCATATATCTGTGAAGCAATAATCTTTTTTCGTTTTAAGTTTCAACTTCGCTCTTTACTTCCTTCTGAAAAACCTTTTTTTAAATTTTTCTTTTCCCGTTTTTAATTTTAATTTAATTTAGAAGCAACGTTGCCATGATCTTTTTATTTTTACTGTGGGAGAAGGGTAGCTCCCTTCATATACGGAATAGTTTATGTTCGTTTTAAGTTTTAATGTTGCTGCTTACTCCCGGTTGATTTTTTTCATTGAATCTAAGTAAAATGTCCTAGCTTCGAAGGTAAACTTTTCAGAAGAAAGGAATGTTAAGGTGGCTAGGGCACGTTGTGCAGATGAAGGATGACAGATTGCCGAAAATTGTTCTTTTCGGCCAACCGTCTAGGGCTAAACGGAAAGCAGGTCGTCCTCGTCTGACTTTGAATGTTGATTAGAAATTCATATTTTCTCTTCAGAGACCTAAGCAAAGAATGCCATGCAAAGTAAGCAAGAAAACATGCACTCTTCTGAGTCTAAAATTAACTCCACACCAAGAAATAATTTCCGAAATTGCTTTCGCGCATCGATTTCCTTGGCATCCTAGAAGTGACTAAGCAAAATTTCTATATCTCTCATAAAGTTTCATGAAACTATGCAATATAACCTGATTTTGAAACACTGAAGTTTCGATTATTTTTCATGGGCCACTTGATGTCAACAAAGCTTTACAAATTTATCATCTATATAATTCAATTTTGACTCCTGGGTCCTAATTACCTTCCTGGTACCACTAAATGTGATAGTGTGAAGAGTATTCCAAAAATACGTGAAATTTCTGTCAACAAGGTAATGGCAACCGTTTTCTCTGACCGCAAACGAGTTGTACTTGTGGACTTTTCATAAGGTTTAGGAACTATCACAGGAGTCTGTAATATCAAAGTTTCGAGAAAATTGTGATTAGAATTAGCTTCAAAGTTTCCAGGTGAGCTCCACTGGAATCCTCTTCTTTCACTCCCCAGAAAATCCTTCACACGCTGAAAAAGAGGGTTTGAGAGAATAAAAGTGAAATTGCCGCAAAAAGCACCATAGTGATATCTGGCACTTGCGAATGCTGGAATTTGTATAAAGCATGTAGATATGAGTAGTAGCTTTTGAATGAGCCATTAAACATCTTCCGATGATATTCTGGTAACCCACTTGCACTGGTAGAAAAAGAAAAAAAAAGAAAAGGAGACACATCAGCAAAGAAAGTGATTTTGCTAGTTGTTCAAGATAGAGGACTGTAATTCTTCTATACATAGTTTTCGACTATGCTGATTCCACTGGTGTGCTTTTCATTACGATCTTCCATTATTTTTCTTTACGTTACTGCGGTAGCTTGTTAGTCCTCCTTCCTAATGCTGGAGTAGCCAGCTGGCGAGCAGAGATTTATGAAACTTACTAAGGGGCTGGGAGGGAGAGTATACCGGGAAGGTGATTGTAAAACTGCTGTTAAGAGTTTTGGGCCATAAATGTTACAATACTGGCATTTTATACTTCTAAGCTTTTCCACCTGAGAAATGGCAGTAAAAGTGCCGTTTATAATGCTATATGACCGTTACAAATGGTGGAATCAATAAAGAACACGTAGGCCCTAGATATAAGCAATAGCTTTTAAAAGAGCTATTGAACCTCTCTCTACGAATTTCTGGTGGCCAATTAGCCCCAACTCCTACCATTGAAAGATAGCATCAAAAGTTTCATTTTTAGTGCCGTGTGCCACTTTCATACGGTAAAATTTATACAAGTTACGTAGATATGAACAATAGCTTTTATATGAGCTTTTAAACATCTCTCTATGATGTTCTTGTCGCCCACTAGCCCCACCACTTACATCACTTGCATAGCACTTGCAAACACTGGAATTCATAAAAAGCACGTAGATATAAGCAATTGGTTTTAAATGAGCCATTACACATCACTGTATGATATTCTGGTAGCAAACTAGCCCTGGTAGAAAAAAAGCAGACACTACTGCTACTACACTACAGACACAGTGCTACTCATGCAAAAAAGTGATTGTCCTTGTTGTTCAAGGTGGAGGACTGTAATTCTCACATGCAAGATTTTCAACCACGCTAATTCCAATGGTGTACTTTCCATTTCAATTTGATACCATTTCGAGGGGTTTCGTGTTTTTTTTTCAAAATCATCATAAATTTGCTTTCGCAATAAAATTTCACTTTTAAGCTTAAGAGAAATAATAGTTACCAGTAGTGTCAAGGGTTAACTTAAAGCTGAAATATCAGAAGGGTAACTACCTCCCGGAAATAATAGTAAAATATTGTACTGGTATGTTAACAAATTGAGAGGGAGAGGTCAATGTGAACTGGGCCCAGTTAAAGATAGGAATTGGGCCGCAATTAGTGATAAGGAAAAAACTAAAGAGAGATGGGCCGAACATTTTGATAATTTGCTTAACCGATATAGAGTTGAAGGAAGAGATATAGAGGAAAATGAAAAAGTTTGTGATACATTGGATGTGAAGAAAGATTTTTTTTGTGAGGAGGAATGAGCGACAGTACTGAAAGGATTAAAAAATAATAAGGCTCCAGGTGCTGATAGGGTGGTAAATGGGTTTCTTAAATATGGTGGCTCTGAGGTTAGAAATAAGTTACTGATAATTATGAATGTGATTTTGAAAAAGGGGAAGTACCTAATGATTTTAGGAAAACCTTAATTAAGCCACTTTATAAGAAAGGTGATAAAAGTGAGTGTGGTAATTATCGAGGGATTAGTCTGATCTCTGTAGGTAGTAAATTACTTAGTAATATGATACTTTTTAGACTGAGAGATGCCGTAGACAAAGCTTTAAGAGAAGAACAGTGCGATTTTAGAAAAGGTAGAGGATGTGTCGACCCAATTTTCACTCTTAGGTTAATAATTGAGAAGTGCCTGAGTTTTCAAACACCTTTGGTCCTTAGTTCTTATAGATTATCATCAAGCGTTCGATTCTGTTGATAGAAGAGCTTTAGTAAAGGTTTTATCCTTGTATGGTATACCAGACAAATACATTAAAGTGATTAGTGCGATTTACGAGAATAACACTGCTGCGGTTAAGGTAGGAAATGAGGTTAGCAGCTAGTTTTGTATTAAATCAGGATTTAAGCAGGGTTGTGTTCCCCCTTTATATGGATTATTTTGATGGACTTTGTCTTAAGGAGCACTGGAAAGGCAATGGGATACCACGGAATCAAATGGGGAGGAAAAAGTCTCCTTGACTTAGATTATGCTGATGATTTAAGCATCCTAGATGAAAGTGTGAGCAAAATGAATGAAGTCTTAGAGGTTTTACGAGTTCAGGGTGCTGGAATAGGTGAAAATTAATGTTAAGAAGACTAAGCCACTAAGGCTAGGAATAGGTGAAGATGAAAAGGTGAAGTTGGGTATTGAAAAGATTGATCAGGTGGACAGCTTCACTTACCTTGGTAGTATTATTAGTAAAGATGGTGGGACCAGTGAAGATGTCAAAAGTAGGAAAGCCAAGGTTCAGGGTGTTTTTTTCACAGTTAAAAAAAGTTTGGAAGAATAGGAAGGTAATTCTGCAAACCAAGATTAGAATATTAGAAGCTTCAGTGATGACAGTGGTCAAATATGGCTCTGTAGCATGGGCACTCCGAAAAGCGGATGAAGATTTGCTAGATGTTTTCCAGAGAAATTGCTTAAGGATTCTTCTGGGTACCAGGCTGAGTGACCGTATTTCAAACAATAGGCTATACGAAAAATATGGTTCAATACCGCTCTCTAGAGTTATAACGAAAGAAAGGTTGGGGTGGCTAGGGCACGTTGTGCGGATGAATGATGACAGATTGCCGAAGATTGTCCTTTTCGGCCAACAGTGTAGGGCTAAACGGAAAGCAGGTCGTCCTCGTCTGGGGTGGGAGGACGTCATAAAGAAAGATTTAAAGGAAATGGGAACTTCATGGGCGGGTGTAAAAAGGGAGGATTGTTCCCAAATCCTCCTTGTCGAAAAGAAAAATCTTCTGGCCGAAAATTGTTCTTTTCGGCCAACCGTTTAGGGCTAAACGGAAAGCAGTTCGTCCTCGTCTGGGGTGGGAGGACGTCATAAGAAAGATTTAAAAGAAATGGGAACTTCATGGGAGGGTGTAAAGAGGGAGGCTTTGAATAGATTCGAATGGAGGAGGAGCGTGCGTAGCTGTGTTGGCCTCAGGCAGCTTGGTGATGCGATGAATTGTTAGTAGTAGTAGTAGTAGTATTCCTGTATTAGTATCACGTGGCAATTTTTCCCATCAGGCAGTTTATGTCAAGACGTTTTCTTCCACTTTTGGTTACTATGGGCTGTAGTTCACTCTTTACTGGGTTTTAGCTACTGTTGCAACTATGATATTTGAATGAAAAGAGATATAATGGACATTCATTATCTTTTAAGAAATAGACCAGTTAGTCGTCTTAATACAAAACAATTCAGAACAAAGTTTCATTTCTTGAAAGGGAAAGAATTCACCTCAAATCCTATTTTGAATAGTTTTTCGTTTGTGGTATGTTTTTCTTCAGTCATTTTTCTCCTTATGTACAGTTTACTTTACAAGTTTTTTTTTTTTTTGCACAGAGGAAGTCTTTGTCAAAATATATGCTATGTCTTTCTTTTTTATTAATTTAAAAAACTTTTTCCTACAAAACAAGTTTTTCAAAGAAAAGTAAAGAGCTCCATTAAACCAAAAATGAGCAAAAATAAAGTCAAATAATCTTCCAAGCGTAAAACTACCACAAGTCACCATCAATAAATAAATAAAACCCAAAACGAACAGAAATCATAGACAGCACAATAGCACTGCCTAAGTAAAGATTAATGTGGGCACAATGTGTTATTTATTTATTATATTTTTTAAGACTAGGGCACTTCGTATAGAAGGAGTTGTAGAAGAAACTTCGAAAAGGGCTTATTCGATTGGAAATTCAAAGGGCTAGTACTCTTTTTAATAGAAGAATTAGATCGGAGGGCAACCAAACCCCCTCCCATGCCCATCACTTCCCCAAACACATCTAATGAAAATTTTGAGATAGCCAGTTTGTATGGCGTAGTTGAGAAAACCGGCATGTAAGGTTTTATTATAAGAAGGGTGAGTAGTATGTACATATTGAATTCTGGACCTTTATGTTCCCTGGAAGCTTTCCATGGTTGATTACCAGACAGAATATTGCTACTGTCGTCAATTGAATATGGAATTATACAAAACCTACCAGACAAGTTTCCGGGCCAACCAGACATGTTTCTGGGCCAAGCAGACAAGTTTCTGGGCCAGCCAGACAAGTTTCTGGGGCAATCAGACAGGTTTCTGGGCTAATAGGTGTATGGAAATACTGTGGGTACACCATATACGGCAACCTAAATGGAATTTGATGGTCGATAAAGCGAAATTATTTCACTATTCTAGGCTATAGAAGCTCTACACCTTTTCAAAGAGAATATTGTAGCTATGGAATCCGGTTAATAGTCTGTAGCTTAAAGGTATCTGAGATCTCGCCCCAGTATCGCATATGCTATTAGAGATATCAAAATGATATCTCATTTGCATTAAGCTAACTCAATTTAAGACCGACAACGGGTCGAAAAATGACATGTAATCACTGCTAAGCCTTTTGTTATTGCTAGGAGATTACCCAATTCACTTCTTGGTGTTAACTGACAGAGTTCCAAATACGAACATTTTGAAAAGCAGACAGGTTTTTTTTTGTTTAGCATCTGCAAAAAAGGGGTAATTAGTGATTGGTTAATTTTTTAACATGAAATCTCTGAATAAAATATTTGTGGAGGGATGTGATGATTGGAGAAGGATTTCTTAGAGCACTTACAGTGCTGTACTATGGGTCGACTTGCTAGCGAAAAAAAAACCCGTATGGTTGACTTGAACTAAATCAAAATACACTATGTGCAAGCAGATTTTCAAAATGTATGAAGGTTGAGAAAAAAAAGGATTAAACTGATTAGCGGTTAAGGTAACCCCGAAGGATTCTTGATTTTTTGTCTTGATACTTAGGTAATAATTGATAATTTTGTATTTTTTTTTCTAATGTATTTGTTTTCTTAAGGAAATGGTACATCTATATAAAAATTATACTGATCTAATCAACACTACTAAAACAACCTATATTTTTTGTCGTGTTTCTTATGGAATAAAGGACAGTTCAGTATTTTTTCTAATGTAAGTGCTTTCTTTAGAAATTGGCCCATCTTTAAAAAAAATAGACTTAGATAGTTAAAACTGCGAATAAATTCTTGATTTTTTGTCGTGTTACTTAGGTAATAAAGGAACATTTAGTATTTTTTCTAATGTAAGTGTTTTATTAATAAAATGGCCCATCTTTAAAAAATATAGCATTAGATAGTTAAAACTGCGCATAAATTCTTGATTTTTTTTTTGTCTTGTTAGTTAGGTAATAATGGAACATTCAGTATTTTTTCTAATGTAAGTTTTTTCTTAAGAAAATGGCCAATCTTTAAACAATATAGCCTTATTTAGTAAAAATGCGCATAAATTATTTATTTTTTGTCTTGTTAGTTATATAAAAAAGAACTATATATTATTTTTTTTTTCTAATGTATTTGTTTTTTAAGGAAATTATCCATTTCTATAAAATTTAGCCTTAGCTAATTAAAACTGAGCATAAATTCTTGATTTTTTTTGTCATTTTAATTAGTTAATAAAGAAAGATTTAGTATTTTGTTTTCTAATGTAAGTGTTTTCTTAAAAAAATGGCCTATATTTAACAAATTTAGATTGATATATTTAAAAATACGAATAACTTATTGTTTTTTTTTCTTGTTAATTATGTAATAATTTAAAATTTATTAATTTTTCTAATGTAATTGTTTTTTCTTAAGAAAATGGCCCATCTTTAACAAATATAGCCTTAGCTAGTTAAAACTGCGCATAAATTCTTGATTCTTTTGGTAAGTGTTTTCTTAATAAAATGGCACGTCTTTAAAAAATATAGCCTTAGCTATTTTTTCTAATTTAAGTGTTTTCTTAAGAAAATGGCCCATCTTTAACAAATATAGCCTTAGCTAATTAAAACTGCGCATAAATTCTTGATTTTTTGTCGTGTTACTTAGGTAATAATGGAACATTTAATATTTTTTCTAATGTAAGTGTTTTTCTTAAGAAATTCCCACTGGAGGTTTTATGACTCCTCCCCACAATGAATTCAGATGGTTTTAGGACTCATCTCACTAGCCCTAACTCCATTCAACCTTGAGCGAATGTATAAAAGTTTGATGAAGTATTTCTCTACTTAACAACTACATTAATAGCCTCCAAGATGATAAGACTGTATGACACGGAATTTATTGGATTAAAAAAATCATCTTGTGGTGTTATATTTGAATGTGCTTTTTTACTATTGTCTATGGATCTCGAAGAAATTGACTGTTATCATTGGATAGTGAACTATAATCTGTTTGAGTATGATAAAAGCTTGTGGAGTACTACATTACGTTATATAAACAGACTGGGATTCTATGATAGAGAGATAACACCACTTAATAATACTGGTCAGGAACTGAGAAATGTTCAGGAGGAAGTCAGTGAAATTTGCAGCTTTTTCGGGGTTGAAGCACTGTACGTAAAGGGTAATGTACCTACAGATAAAGTTTTAATTCAAAAGTGTGACCCTAGGATTCCACTTTTCAATCTAGAAAGTTTAAGTGTCCTAAATTTGAAGGGGCTTATCACTGTACTGAAGACGAGTTTAGGTTCTTCGCGCAGTGGATACCTAAGGACATACCTGATCATGATAAATCCATAAGACATGGTAAAAAAAACTATTCTATATCATTGGATCATCGTTTCTGGATGTTTAAGTGTGAACTCTAAGTACTATTTTTATGTAAATATGTGGTTTTGTTTTTTTTTTTTTTTCTCAAAAAAAAAATATGTTAATATGTTTAAGCAATAAATATCTTTAAGCTTAACCCGTGTTTATTCTTTAGTATAGTTTAATTCATTTAATTAAATTATGAAGAAATTGTAAGTAAGTAACAGTAGCTTTCTTGAATTCGCTTCCTTGACACAATACAGATATTTAATTCAAGAAATCATAATAAAATCGCAAGTAAGTAATAAAGTCTTTATTGTTTTCACCTATTGGATACACAATTGTAAGCTTTATTTCATTTTTTTTAAGGTTAATTTAGACGAGGTTACGTGCGCGCACGTAACCTCGTCTAATCTAACCTTAAAAAAATGAAATAAAGCTATGTCGACTTTGCATGTCTCTCTCACTATGTATGCGCCGTCGCGGTGTGTAACCAATCACCAATCAAGTTATTGTATATTGAGCAACCTCCACTGTCTTTGATTGGTCCCTAAAAAATGGGTGTTGTCTAAAAAACCAGTCTGGTTGAAAACGTGGAGTTTTCGTACTGCTCACTTTTTTGCAATGTGTAGGAACCAGTGGAGAATCCCCGCTCGTTTGGAAAGGTGCCAAGGAAAGGCAATCAAATAGCATGTAGTTTCAAAACGTGTTTAATCACGTTTCTTGAATGAAGTATCTGTACTGTATATTCAAGAGATGAAATCAATAAAGAGCTTGTTACTTACTTACAAATATTTTCATAATTTCTTGAATGAAATTTCCGTATTGTGTATCCAAGAGTTGACTTCAAGAAAGAAATTGTTACTTACTGAGAATTTTTTTCATAATTTCTTGAATTAAATTTCTACATCGTGTAGCTAAGTGAAAATTGTTTGTGATAAAGAGAAAAAAAAGTTACTTACTTGCAATTTTTTTCATAATTTCTTGAATGAAGTATCTGTACTGTATATCCAAGAAATGAAATAAATAAAGATCTTGTTACTTACTTAAAAATATTTTCATAATTTTTTGAAAGAAACCTCCGTGTTGCGTATCCAAGAATTGACTTCAAGAAAGAAATTGTTACTTACTGAGAGTTTTTTTAATAATTTACTGAATTAAATTTTTACATCGTATATCTAAGTCGTGTAAACCATAAAGAGTTTGTTATTTACTTCGAGTTTTGTCTTATTTTCTTGAACGAAACGTCTTTTCGTTTATCCAGAGTGTGAATCCCCAACAGAATTCGCTATTCGGTTCATATTTTTTCATAATTTTCTTTAATGGACGTTATGCACTGCGCTTCCATGGAGTGAATTCAAGAAAGAACTTGTTACTTACTTACAATTTTTCACAGCTTCTTGATATTTGTTTCTGCTGTGTTTATCAACGAGTTGACTTCAAGAAAGAGTGTGTTACTTGCTTACAATTTTTTCATAATTTCTCAAATGAAATTTCCGTATTGTGTACCCAAGAGTTGACTTCGAGAAAGAAATTGTTACTTACTGAGAATTTTTTCATAATTTCTTGAATTAAATTTCTACATCGTGTACAAAAGTCATGAAAACAATAAAGAGTTTGTTACTTACTTGGAATTTTGTCATAATTTCTTTAACGAAATGTCTTTTTTGTTTATCCAGCAGGTGAATTCAAGAAAGAATTTGCTACTTACTTACAATTTTTTCATAATTTCTTTAATGAAATTTCTGCATTGTGTATCCACGAGGTGACTTCATGAACTGTTACTTACTTACAAATATTTTCATAATTTCTTGAATGAAATTTCCGTATTGTGTATCCAAGAGTTGACTTCAAGAAAGAAATTGTTACTTACTGAGAATTTTTTCATAATTTCTTGAATTAAATTTCTATATCGTATATCTAAGTCATGAAAACAGTTAAGAGTTTGTTACTTACTTAGAATTTTCTCATAATTTCTTGAACGAAATGTTTTTTTGTTTATCCAGCAGGTGAATTCAGGAAAGAATTTGCTACTTACTTACAATTTTTTCATAATTTCTTTAATGAAATTTACGCATTGTGTATCCAAGAGGTGACTTAAAGAAAGAATTTGTTACTTACTTACAATTTTTTTCATAGTTTCTTAAATGAAGTTTCTGCATTTTGTATCCAAGAGGTGACTTCAGGAAAGAGTTTGTTACTTGCTTACAATTTTTTCATAATTTCTTAAATGAAATTTCCGTATGTTACTTACTGAGAATTTTTTTCATAATTTCTTGAATTAAATTTCTACATCGTGTAGCTAAGTGAAAATTGTTTGTGATAAAGAGAAAAAAAGTTACTTACTTGCAATTTTTTTCATAATTTCTTGAATGAAGTATCTGTACTGTATATCCAAGAGGTGAAATCAATAAAGAGTTTGTTGCTTACTTACAAATATTTTCATAATTTCTTGAATGAAATTTCCGTATTGTGTATCCAAGAGTTGACTTCAAGAAAGAAATTGTTACTTACTGAGATTTTTATCACAAATTTTTGACTTAAATTTTTATATAGCCTATCTAGGTGTAGAAAACCGTAAAGACTGTATTACTTACTTAGTACGGTGTCTTAATTTCTAGAGCAAACCGTCTTTTCGTTTATCCCGAACGCGAACTACGGACCGGATCTTCGACTCGCTTAACATTTTTTCATAATTTCTTTAGTGAAATATATACGATGCTTAGCCATGAGGTTTCTTCAGAAATGAATTTGTTACTTACTTACAATTTTTCATAGTTTCTTAAACGAAGTTTCTGGATTGTGTATCCAAGATGTGACTTCAGGAAAGAGTGTTTTCCTTACTTATAATTTTTTCATCATTTCTTGAATGAAATTTTCGTATCTTATATCCAAGAGTTGACTTCAAGAAAGAAATTGTCACTTCCTTACAATTTTTTCATAATTTCTTGAATTAAATTTCTACATTATGTATGTAAGTCGTGAAAACAATAATGATTTTGTAACTTACTTGGAATTTTGTCGTAATTTCTTGAACGAAATGTTTTTTATGTTTATCCAGCAGGTGAATTCAAGAAAAAATTTGCTACTTACTTATAATTTTTTCATAGTTTCTTAAATGAAATTTCTGCATTGTGTGTCCACGAGGTGACTTCATGAACTGTTACTTACTTACAAATAATTTCATAATTTCTTGAATGAAATTTCCGTATTGTGTATCCAAGAGTTGACTTTAAGAAAGAAATTTTTACTTACTGAGAATTTCTTCATAATTTCTTGAATTAAATTTCTACATCGTATATCTAAGTCGTGACAAAATATAAAGAGTTTGTTACTTGATTAGAATTTTTTAATAATTTCTTGAACGAAATGTCTTTTCGTTTATCCAGCAGGTGAATTCAAGAATGAATT
The DNA here is from genome assembly GCF_049724085.1 of Artemia sp. Qi Xiang Cuo. Lineage (NCBI taxonomy): Eukaryota > Metazoa > Arthropoda > Branchiopoda > Anostraca > Artemiidae > Artemia > Artemia sp. Qi Xiang Cuo. The sequence goes on along the minus strand of NC_142810.1, from coordinate 31,895,152 downwards.
TGCTACTTACTTACAATTTTTTCATAATTTCTTTAATGAAATTTCTGCTTTGTGTATCAAAGAGGTGACTTAAAGAAAGAATTTGTTACTTACTTAAAATTTTTTCATAGTTTCTTAAATGAAGTTTCTGCATTGTGTATCCAAGAGGTGACTTCAGGAAAGAGTTTGTTACTTGCTTACAATTTTTTCATAATTTCTTAAATGAAATTTCCGTATGTTACTTACTGAGAATTTTTTTCATAATTTCTTGAATTAAATTTCTACATCGTGTAGCTAAGTGAAAATTATTTGTGATAAAGAGAAAAAAAAAGTTACTTACTTCCAATTTTTTTCATAATTTCTTGAATGAAGTATCTGTACTGTTTATCCAAGAGGTGAAATCAATAAAAAGTTTGTTGCTTACTTACAAATATTTTCCTAATTTCTTGAATTAAATTTCCGTATTGTGTATCCATGAGTTGACTTCAAGAACGAAATTGTTACTTACTGAGATTTTCTTCCTAATTTTCTGAATTAAATTTCTACATCGTGTATCTAAGTCGTGAAAACAATTAAGAGTTTGTTACTTACTTAGAATTTTGTCATAATTTCTTGAACGAAATGTCTTTTTGTTTATCCAGCAGGTGAATTCAAGAAAGAATTTGCTACTTACTTAGAATTTTCTCATAATTTCTTTAATGAAATTTCTGTAATGTGTATCCAAGAGGTGACTTCAAGAAAGAATTTGTTACTTACTTAAAATTTTTTCATAGTTTCTTAAATGAAGTTTCTGCATTCTGTATCCAAGATGTGACTTCAGGAAAGAGTGTGTTACTTGCTTACAATTTTTTCATAATTTCTTAAATGAAATTTCCGTATTGTGTATCCAAGAGTTGACTTCGAGAAAGAAATTGTTACTTACTGAGAATTTTTTCATAATTTCTTGAATTAAATTTCTACATAGTGTACAAAAGTCATGAAAACAATAAAGTTTTTTACTTACTTGGAATTTTTTCAAAGTTTCTTGAACGAAATGTCTTTTTTGTTTATCCAGCAGGTGAATTCAAGAAAGAATTCGCTACTTACTTACAATTTTTCATAATTTCTTTAATGAAATTTCTGCATTGTGTATCCACGAGGTGACTTCATGAACTGTTACTTACTTACAAATATTTTCATAATTTCTTGAATGAAATTTCCGTATTGCGTATCCAAGAGTTGACTTCAAGAAAGAAATTGTTACTTACTGAGAATTTTTTCATAATTTCTTGAATTAAATTTCTACATCGTGTATCTAAGTTGTGTAAACAATAAAGAGTTTGTTACTTACTTAGAATTTTGTCATAATTTCTTGAGCGAAATGTCTTTTGTTTATCTAGCAGGTGAATTCAAGAAAGAATTTGCTACTTACTTACAATTTTTTCATAATTTCTTTAATGGAATTTCTGTATTGTGTATCCAAGAGGTGACTTTAAGAAAGAATTTGTTACTTACTTACAATTTTTTCATAGTTTCTTAAATGAAGTTTCTGCATTGTGTATCAAAGAGGTGACTTCAGGAAAGAGTTTGTTACTTGCTTACAATTTTTTAATAATTTCTTAAATGAAATTTCCGTATTGTGTATCCAAGAGTTGACTTCGAGAAAGAAATTGTTACTTACTGAGAATTTTTTCATAATTTCTTGAATTAAATTTCTAGATCGTGTATGTAAGTCATGAAAACAATAAAGAGTTTGTTACTTACTTGGAATTTTGTCATAATTTCTTGAACGAAATGTCTTTTTTGTTTATCCAGCAGGTGAATTCAAGAAAGAATTTACTACTTACTTACAATTTTTTCATAATTTCTTTAGTGAAATTTCTGTCTTGTGTATCCAAGAGGTGATTTCAAGAAAGAGTTTAATACTTACTTACAATTTTTTCATTATTTCTTAAATGAAATTTCTGAAGTGTATATCAATGGGGTAAGTTCAAGAAAGAGCTTGTTACTTAATTAGAATTTTATCGTAATTTCATGAATGAAATGTCTTTTTTATTTACCCAGGAGGCAAATTCAAGAAAGAATTTGCTACTTACTTACAATTTTTGATAATTTCTTAAATGAAATTTCTGCATTGTGTATCCATGAGGTAACTTCAAGAAAGAGTTTGTTACTTACTTGGAATTTTGACATAATTTTTTTAACTAACTGTCTTTTTTGTTTATCCAGGAGTCGAATTCAAGAAAGAATTTGCTACTTAAAATTTTTGATAATTTCTTAATTGAAATTTCTGCATTGTGCATATAAGAGGTGACCTCAAAAATGACTGTCTTACCTATTTACAATTCCTTCATAATTTCTTGAATGAAATTTCAGTATTGTGTATCCAATAGTCGAAAACAATAAAAACTTTATTACTTACTTGATTTTATTATGATTTCTTGAATTAAATATCTGTATTGTGTCCAGGAAGCGAATTCAAGAAAGCTATTGTTACTTACTTACAATTTCTTCATAATTTAATGAAATGAATAAAACTATTCTAAAGAATAAAGACGGGTTAAGATTTAAGATATTTTTTGATTAAACTTTTTAAATTATTTTTGATAGAATTTGCTACTTACTTACAATTTTTGATAGTTTTTTGAATAAAGTTTCTGCATAGTGTATAAATGATGTAACTTCAAGAAAGAGTTTGTTGCTTACTTAGAGTTTTTTAATAATATAATGAACGTAATGTGTTTTTTTTATTTATAAAGTAGTTGAATAAAATAAAGACTTTGCTTCTAACTTAAAGTTTTTGAAAATTTCTTAAATGAAATTCCTGAATTGTGTATACAAGAGGTGACTTCAAGAATGAGTGTATTACCTATTCAAGAAAGCTATTGTTACTTACTTACAATTTCTTCATAATTTAATGAAATTAATAAAACTATTATAAATATTAAATAAGTGTTAATATTCAATATATTTATTGCTTAAAAGTATTATAATGTTTTTGAAATAATTTTCTAATTACTTATAATTTTTAATAATTTCTAAAATGAAATTTCTGCATTGTGTATCCATGAGGTAGCTTCAAGAAATAGTTTGTTGCTTACTTAGAATTTTGTCATAATTTCTTGAATGAAATGTCTTTTTTTACTTATCCAAATTAAAGAAAGAATGTGCTGCTTACTTAAAATTTTCGATAATTTCTTAAATGAAATTTCTGCATTGTGTATACAAGAGGTGACTTCAAGAATGAGTGTGTTACCTATTTACAATTTCTTCATAATTTCTGGAATGAAATTTCAGTATTGTGTATCCAATAGGTGAAAACAATAAAGACTTTATTACTTACTTGCGATTTTATTATGATTTCTTGAATTAAATATCTGTATTGTGTCCAGGCAAATTCAAGAAAGCTATTGTTACTTACTTACAATTTCTTCATAATTTAATGAAATGAATAAAACTATTCTAAAGAATAAGACGGGTTAAGCTTAAAGATATTTATTGCTTAAACGTATTAACATATTTTTTTTTTTTAAAAAAAAAAACACCACATATTTACATAAAAATAGTACTTAGAGTTCACACTTAAACATCCAGAAACGATGATTCCATGATATAGAATTGTTTTTTTAACCATGTCTTATGGATTTATCACCATCAGGTATGTCCTTAGGTATCAACTGCGCGAAGAACTTAACCTTATCTTCAGGACGATGATAACCCCCTTCAAATTTAGGACACTTAAACTCTTCTAGATTGAAAAGGGGAATCCTAGGGTCACAACTTTTGAATTAAAACTTTATCTGTAGGTACATTACCCTTTACGTAGAGTGCTTCAACTCCGAAAAAGCTGCAAATTTCACTGACTTCATCCTGAACATTTCCAAGGTCCTGACCAGTATTATTAAGTGGTGTAATCACTCTATCATAGAATCCTAGTCTGTTTATATAACGTAATGTAGTACTCCACAAGCTTTTATCATACTCAAACAGATTATAGTTCACTATCCAATGATAACAGTCAATTTCTTCGAGATCCATAGACAATAATAAAAAAGCACATTCAAATATAACACCACAAGATGAATTTTTTAATCCGATAAATTCCTTGTCACACAGTCCTATCATCTTGGAGGCTATTAATGAACTTGTTAAGTAGAGAAATACTTCATCAAACTCTTATACCTTCGCTCAAGGTTGAATGGAGTTATGGCTAGTGAGATGAGTCCTAAAACCATCTGAATTCATTTTGGGGAGGAGTCATAAAACCTCCAGTGGGAATTTCTTAAGAAAAACACATACATTAGAAAAAATATTAAATGATCCATTATTACCTAAGTAACACGACAAAAAATCAAGAATTTATGCGCAGTTTTAACTAGCTAAGGCTATATTTGTTAAAGATGGGCCATTTTATTAAGAAAACACTTACATTAGAAAAAAAAGCTAAGGCTATATTTGTTAAAGATGGGCCATTTTCTTAAGAAAACACTTACCAAAAAAATCAAGAATTTATGCGCAGTTTTAACTAGCTAAGGCTATATTTGCTAAAGATGGGCCATTTTCTTAAGAAAAAACATTAAAATTAGAAAAAAAACTAAATGTTCCATTATTACCTAAGTAACACGACAAAAAATCAAGAATTTATGCGAAGTTTTAAATAGCTAATGCTATATCTTTTAAAGATGGGCCATTTTATTAAGAAACACTTAAATAAGAAAAAAATACTAAATTTTCCTTTATTAACTAAGTAAAACGACAAAAAAAAATCTAGAATTTATGCTCAGTTTTAACTAGCTAAGGCTATATTTGTTAAAGATGGACCATTTTATTAAAAAACACTAAAAAAAGAAAAAAAAAATACTAAATGTTCATTTTTTACATAATCAAAAGGACAAAAAAATCAAGAATTTATGCACAGTTTTAACTAGCTAAGAATATATTGGTTAAATATGGGCCAATTTATTAAGAAAACACTTACATTATAAAAAATACTAAATTTTGTATTATTACCTAAGAAACACGACAAAAAAAATCAAGAATTTATGCGCAGTTTTAACTAGCTAAGGCTATATTTGTTAAAGATGGGCCATTTTCTTAAGAAAACACTTAAAATAGAATAAATACTAAATGTTTTTTTATTACCTAAGTAACACGACGAAAAAAATAAAGAATTTATGCGAAGTTTTAACTAGATACGTCTATATTTGTTAAAGATGGGCCATTTTCTTAAGAAAACACTTAAATTAGAAAAAATACTAAATTTTCCATTATTAAATAAGTAACAAGACAAAAAATCAATAATTTATGCGAAGTTTTTAATCTCGAATTCGATATTTTTTAAATCTGGTAATTGTTATTACTAAAACAATTACATTAGAAAAAAATACTAACTTTTTATTTATTTCACAAGAGACACAACAAAAAATCGAGTGTTGCTTCCCATTTTTTAATAGAGAAGTTTGTATTTAATACAGATGGATTATTTCCTTAAGAAAACACTTAAATTAGAAAAAAAATACTAAATGGCCCATTATTACATAAGTAACAAGACAAAAAATCAAGAATCCTTCGGGGTTACCTTAACCGCTAATCAGTTTACTTCTTTTTTTTCTCCACCTTCATACATTTTGAAAATCTGCTTGCACATAGTGTATTTTGATTTAGTTCAAGTCAACCATAGGGTTTTTTTTTCGCTAGCAAGTCGACCCATAGTACAGCACTATAAGTACTCTAAGAAATCCTTCTCCCATCATCCCATCCCTCTCCAAATATTTTATTCAGAGATTTCATTCTAAAAAATTAACCAATCACTAATTACCCCTTTTTTGTAAATGCTAAACAAAAAAAAAACCTGTATACATTTAAAAATTTTCGTATTTGGAAATCTGTCAGTTAACACTAAGAAGTGAATTGGGTAATCCCCTAGCAATAACAAAAGGCTTAGCAGTGATTAAATGTCATTTTTCGACCCCTTGTCGGTCACAAATTGAGCTAGCTTAATGCAAATGAGATATCATTTTTATATCTCTAATAGTGTATGCGATACTGGAGCGAGATCTCCGATACCTTTAAGCTACAAGCTATTAACCAGATTCCATAGCTTCAATATTCTCTTTGAAAAGGTGTAGAGCTTCTCTAGTCTAGAATAGTGACATAATTTCGCCTTATCGACCCTCAAATTCCATTTAGGTTGCCGTATATGGTGTACCCACAGTATTTCCATACACCTATTAGCCCAGAAACCTGTCTCATTGCCCCAGAAACCTGTCTGATTGCCCCAGAAACTTGTCTGGTTGGCCCAGAAACTTGTCTGCTTGGCCCAGAAACATGTCTGGTTGGCCCGGAAACTTGTCTGGTAGGTTTTGTATAATTCCATATTCAATTGACGACAGTAGCAATATTCTGTCTGGTAATCAACCATGGAAAGCTTCCAGGGAACATAAAGGTCCAGAATTCAATATGTACATACTACTAGGGTGGTCGTATAAACTTCAGAGGAAGGTAATTGGATCGGAACTTGGAAGTTTTAGTGCCCTTTTTAAGAGTCAAAGTGATCGGAGGACAGATGCCCCCCCCCCCCTCAACTTGTCGCACTTTCCGAAATACGTCTGGTAAAAATTTTGAGATGGCCATATGTTGTCGAAGAAACTGCGAACAGGGCTCACTCGATTGTAGATTGAAAGGGCCAGTGCCCTTTTTAATAGGCAAAAGTGAAGGGAGGGCGAAAATCCCCCCCCCCGCTCACGCCGATCATTTCCCAAACACATCCAATCAAAGTTTTGAGATTTGTTCAGCGTTTTGTTCAGCATATTTGAAAGGTAAGGGAATTATGTCTTTGAGGATGCCAACCCCCCTACAAACCTCAACGAAAGGGTTGTAATTTATGCCCTGAGGGAATATAAGGTTTTTATGGAAATAATGGTCGTGTAAACTTCGGAGGGGGCTCAGTGGATTGGAAGTCAGAAGTTCTAGTGGTCTTTTGACGAGTCAATGTGATCGAAGGGCAGAACCCCCCCCCCCCATGTCGTTTCCCCCAAATGCATCTGATAGAAATTTAAGATAGCCATTTGTTGAAAAATAGTCCAAAGATCATGCAGCGAGGCCTTTGGCGTTGTGGAAATCCCCCACAGTCTGGGAGTAAGGATTGTAAGTTATTTCCCAGGGGCTTATAAGGTTTTTATAGAAGGGGTGGTTGTGTGAACTTTAGAAAAGGCTCACTTGATTGGAAATGTATAGTTTAATTCTCTTTTTTGAGTTATAGATAATGGAGAGCAACAGGCCCTTCCTCCCCGACATCCTCTTTTCCCTGAATACATTCAATTGAAATTGTGAGATAGACATTTTGTTACCAGTATTCCAAAAATCATACAACAATGTCTTTAGGGTAGACACAACCCCCCATAGGCCATGGTCAAGGGGTTTAGGTTATGCCCCGGGACATACAAGGTTCTTATGGAACGGGGAGTCATATAAACTTTGGATCGGGATGAGCTCAATTGTTTGGAAGTCGGAAGCTTTAGTGCCCTTTATGAGAGACGAAAGTGAATACAGAGCAATCGGCCATCCCCCCCCCCCTCCCCCAAGCCTATCATTCCCCAAAACAGATCTGATTAAAATTTTAAGACATCTATTTTGTTTGGCATTTCTGAAAGGTCCAGTAACTGTGTCTTTGGGGATGTCGAATTCCCCATAGTCCTCAGGGACTATGTCCTCAGGCTGTAAGTTAGGCATTTTGTTCATTGTTTACATATAATATATGTTATTTAGAAAGGTTTGCATGTTTGAACTTTAATTTCGAAGAAAACGAGAGGTATTCAGGCGAGCCTTTCAGAGAATGTTGAGGTGATTGTTGAAGCAAATCAAAACACGTTATGTGTATACGGATTGTCGAGAGGGCGTAACTCAGGAATTGCTTAGTATATTAATTAGGAAAATTCCGGAAATGATAAGGGAGATGATCAAAAATGCAATATTTGCATGCTACTAATACTACTGCAACTACCACCACCACTATTAATACAGCACTGCTTCATTTATAATGTTGAGTGGAAATTTGAATTAAATCAAATACGCTACGTGCATGCACATTGTCAAAAAAGCTTATCTCAAGAATTGATTTAGGTATTAAGTAAGAACTTTCAGATAATGCTTAAAGGGGAAGATCATCTTACCAAAAAAGCAATATGTTCACACTTGTGCAAATACTACTGTTGCTGCTACACTTACTACTACTACTACTACTTCTATTGCAACTACTTGTAAGGCTAAGAGCATTGAGATAAAAACTTCAAGAAGTAGATGAACATAGAGGTTGTCAAAAGGACATATGAACAATATTGTAGCAATGGCTAATTGCAGTAGGTTAAAGCTTCCAGGACTTGATGAGAGGAATGTTCTACTGACCAAAGGCAATATGTTAATCTACTGCTGCTACTAGTACTACCACTATTACTATTAATACTATTACTAGTAATATCAATATTACCACTGTGACTACTATTACTACTATAACTAAGGTTATGAAGGTGAAATTCTCCAGGAATTTTGAGGGGGGAAGTAAACTGAATAACAACACACTGTCTGTATGCAGGTTGTCAAAAGGATGTACCAATATCTTATTAACAGTTTGGTGTGTAAAGTTGAAACTAACAGGGCTTGTTGTGAGGGATGTTGAACTAACCAAAGGAGAATATTTGCATCCTGATGCTACTGCTTCTACTCATACTTCTACTAATGTCACTATTATTACTACTTCTATTATTGCTACTACTGCCACTAAAGCTTAGGCTACTACTATTAATTCCACTGTTACTACTACTTTTACTGCTATTAGAAATAAGGATATTAAGGCGAAACATTTTAGAAACTGTATGGAGCTAAATTGAAAAACACTAGACCCACACAAGTTGTCAAGCAGACGTGTCAGAAATGCTTCAGGAATGGTATTAAGCTGAAATTTTCAGCGTGTGTTGAAGGGGATGTTGGAGAAACCAAAGGTGCTATGCGCAAACTGCTACTAAACGAGCTACAACTATTGCCATTACGCAAGCTAAGGGTACTAAGGTGAAGCTTTTAAGGAATATTCATGCGGATCTTGAACTAAATCAAAAAAGGTAGAAGCATGTGGACTTTTAAAAAGGTGACAAAGCAACATATCAAGAACATCTTATATTATTAAGTTAGACCTTTAAGGGTAAGTTGCTGGGGATTTTGTACTAGCCAGAAGGCCCTATGCGTATACTTTTAATAGTACCACTACAATTACTGTAACTAATGACGCTAAAGGTATTAAGGTGAAGCTTTTAGGGAAGGTTTAGGGGGAGTTGTACAAAATATATTTTAAATGTTTTAATTTTTATAAATTAATAAAATAAAAATTATTAAAATTAAGGATTTATTATTAAAACGGCTATTTATTGTAATTTCTGTTCTTTTTGAGTTTCATTTATTTATTGATAGTGATTTGTGGTAGTTTTACGCTTGGAACACTATTTGGCTTTATTTCTACTCATTTTTGGTGGCTTAATGAGCTCTACTTTTCTTTGAAAAATAAGTTTTGTGGAAAAAGGTTTTTCTTAATTATTTACAATAAATTACCGATTCAAACTCAAAACGAGCAAAAATTAACATGAGTAGTGCAGACAATCCGCATGTCTCATAAAGGCCAGAACATGATTTGCATTGCACTGAAAACAAAATTCAGTTTAGATGTTTTCACTCTTTTGACTTTAGTAAATAAAAAAATCCTTGATACTTTAAGGAATAAATATCAGTATATGCATATTAAATTGACAATCCACGGTCATTTTTTTTTTTTTTTTTTTTTTTTTTTTTTTTTTTTTTAAGACTGAGGTGTCTTATTGGCAACCATACTGAACAAAATGAGGGGTGAAAAGGAGGAGGGCTGCTTGCCTTCCGATCTCTTTTGACTCTTACAAATGGCACTAGAACTTTTTGATTTAGTTCAACATCTGGCTAAATAATCCTTGAAAGATTCAGCTTAATACTCTTGGCTTGCGTAGTAACAATAGTTCTAGTAGTATTAATGGCAGTAGGCTATGTACATAGTATCTTTGGTTTCTTTAATATCCCTTTCGACACACGCTGGACGTTTAATCTTAATACCATGAACCTTTCCTGAAGTATTTCTTATGTATTTCCTCTTAATAACCTGTTTGGGGATAGTGTGTTTCCATTTAGTTAAATACAGTTTCAATTATAAAAAGCATGTTGTGATAGTATAGTATAGCGTCTTTAGATTAAGTTAAAATTTTCCTTCAATATTGTAAATGAAGTAGTCTGGTAGTAGTAGTGGTAGTTTTAGTTGCAGTGGTAGTTTTAGTTGTAGTGGTAGCATGCACCGCCTCCATTTTTAACACCTCTCTTATCATTTCCTGAAAGTTCCAAATTAATATACCCAGTCATTCAAGACTTACGCCCTTTTGACAATCCGTATACACATCACGCTTTTTGATTTAGTTCAATGCTCCCCTTATTCTAGTCGCTTAGTCAAAGGTTCGTGCAAATTTGGAAAAAAGTGTGAAAGTTGGTACATAGGGGCAGTTTGATGTGTTCTTTTGAATGAGACTGAGACACAATCGGTCCGAGACCACCTTAAGAGGGGGAAACAGGGGGTAAAAGTCACCCAAAAAGGGGAAAAGCAAAATAAAATCCTTTTCCCTATTTTAGCTTGATATTCGGTATATATACTCGGTATTGGACAGAAATTGAAGCAAAGTGATGTAAGAGGTGCTTGAAGTGTCCCACCATCAAAAGGAGGGGTGGGGGTGGTGCTAAAATTCACCTAACAGGGGGGAAACGGGAAATATATGTTTTTGCCTGTTTCAAATTAGTATTCGGTTTGTTTATTCAATCTTATATAGTCACTTATTTAATGCCATGGCGAAAGTGCAGAGGATGTCCTGGGAGGAGGAAAACAGTGGTAAATATTTCCCCCGGGCGAAATGCTAAAGAAGGGAAATTTCTTATCTGCTGTCTCTAAGTTTGTTCTCGCCATTTCAGGAGGCATTCTCAAGATCGAGTGGTACAGTATTACATTCTAAATCCTGGATAGGGGAAAGAGGGGAAACTGGGGGGGGGGGGTAGGGAAAAATTTCAAACTGAGTTTCTTTTCAATTTTGGCTGTGGCGGTTATGATGACTCTACTGGGAGTAGATGGCAAACACTGGGCAAAGGAAACCGGGGATGACAGCTTTGACACGCAAAACTACAAATGCCTCCCCCCTCGTTTCCTCTCCTTTATGAGTCAAATCCACTACTATAACTTTCGTTTAAAGATATGACTTTAATCACTGAAGGAAGAAATAAAAAGAGGTAAAAATAAGAAAAAAAGTGGTACGCAGTTGGTGCCCTGGTTCAGCAGCCTATTCGTTGCTGGCGTCAGGTCTGTAGCACGCTCCATTACAGACACATAGATCAATACACGGTAGTGAAGCCTTCATGCACTTGCATGGTGGCTTGCAGGCTTTCTTGCAGCCACATTTGACCAGTTCATTGTACGCCTTGGAAGCCTCGGGTAGCGTCGTCCAGACAGGATGCCACTCATCATTTACGAGCTTCCATCTAAATTCAGAGGGGGGGAGGAGGATTCTGAATGGGGTGGGCTGCTATTCCCCATGTTCGGTCTGCCTGAAAGTGTGCACGTCTGGTGTGCTGAAGAAGCGCGTCAGATGTTGGTAAGATGCAGTCAATCTGCCGTCCCTTGGCAAAGCACTTTTCTCGCTTCGTCAACACCCTGGACTTCGCTTGTCCACTCATAGCATAAAACTACACGTCTCTCCTGTAGCTCTTGCGTTCCCGTACTCTTAGCATTCGACGCAGACGAAAAATCCAAGAACGTGTCAGTTGCATCGGGCTAACTTCTCCAGACATCAAAGGTTTTCTTCTTTCCAATACCAGAAAAGGAAGATACTGTATTGCAGTCTGTAAACGCGTGGAAACCAGGTAAAGCTTTTGACTTTTGGGGGCCAAGCGTATGATGAATTTTGTGAGCTGTGTTGATTCTGTACTGCTGCTTCCGACTAAAGTCCACCCAGAGCTCAATAAGTGGGGCGTACGAGCAAGCGGCCACAGCTAGCACGAGCACAATCATCTATATCTACGGTTCGTATCACAACTTGTTGGTGACCAGAAAGGAAGCAGTGACAAACGTGGAGGATGATTCGCGTATCTGCATCTTCATCATTGCAAGGGACCACATTATCTCGAGCAGCTTACACCGAAGGTGTAACATCTGAATCCTTTGTGCTATAATGTTCTTTTCCAAACAAATTAATGCTTGCCAAGCGGTCTGCTAACAGGAAGAACAGTTGCTCTTTGTTTTCGGTACGGAGGAAAGCAGCCCAGTTCCGAGGGATAGGAGTCGATTCTCTTAGGTTGACTTGCTGTCTGAAACCTCTCATTTCTCTTTCTCCTTTCTTCAAGCTACTTTTGATATACCAGTGCCATATAACGTCGATGTGACTGACCGTCTCTAGTTGGCTATGAATGTACGGTAGAAAAACTGTGTCCGCGTAATATTTGAAAAATTTGCAGGAGCCGGGTGCAAGCATATGAACCGAGGCTGATCCATCGAATAGTTTTGCACTGACTCGAGGAATATTAGTTGGTATATCCAGCATTGCTTCTAAACAAGTTGTAAGGTATGAGTTTGCAGTTTTCCCAAGGAACCCGCTGTCAGACAGTGCAGGGAGATTGGGGGGGGGGGGGGTTCTCGTGCTTAAAAAACTCGTCCATGTCGCCGTCATGAGACTGGCAGGCAGTGTACAATCTAACAAACAAAGATCAACCGTTTTTCAGGCTAGAAATCTCTTGTTTTGCCTTTGACGATTTCTTGGCTATCACACTTGTGGATAGTGGCAGATTATTTTTCTTAATAGTATCTGTAACTGGCGTGGAGCATGTTGTCAGTCGCTCTTCGGTAAACTTTTTATATTGGTTGAATCCAATTTTGTATGCGTTCCTGGCACATGTGTACTACGTTACTGGGCATGACCTTCCTCGTTTCAAGAGTAAGAGAGTCGTTTACTGATTCAGCAAATGGATTTCCCCTTCCTTCAATGACTTGAAGAAAGTTCTGAACATGGCACATGAATCGCATCTGTAATTTTTGTGTGTCCTCATGGTGCTTCAAGTTTTCTTCAGAAGAAGGGTTTGTGAAACTTTCTTCATAGTCCTCAACGGCCCTTTGAACATCGGGACCTGATGTGATCCATCGAAGCATGGCATCTGGGTTTTGGTGAGTCCAATCAAACCGGCTGTTCCTTTCATTTTCTCGTTCCGATGCGAAGAAAGCATCATGTGAAGAAATCATCAAAAATCTTCAGAACATGGCCTAGCAAACAGGTGAAACAAGTCAGGAAACCAGTGTAAGTTTGCAGGAAACTTGAAAAAGTGTTGCAAACACTAAAAATGGACTGAGCACTCCCTCGTATCACCCTTCATTTCAAGCCCTTATTTTATAGCCGTTAACCTATCGGTACCTGAACTGCATTGCAGTAATTCCCTAGCCCAAAAGGAGCCAGGTCAATACGGCCTACTATCTACCTGAACTGGAGTAAGAAACGCTCGTTATCAGTAAAGAACCTAACTTACACAACTAGGATCGCCGTAAATATGGACTTTCAAATGTCAAAAGTACTAAGCAAAATCTCTATGGAAGTTCAATTTTTCAGCACAGATAGCGTCAAGCTTTTTCTTCAAGGTAAGGTCAATGCGGTACAGCACCCATATCTGAGTAAATTGATAAAATAATAATAAGGCCAATCTATACAGGGTAAACACCTACCTTTTCATCGTATTATCCGGTTCAGCTTTGTTTACGTACTAAACGATGAATCATCACCAACTCAGTTTTTCGGTTCATCGACTGTTGCACCGAGGGACTACTGACTTCAGAAATATGGGTGAACGGAGAAACAGCCGTAATGTTTCTGGCATTGTAAGTAATTCTTTTGGAATTTTTAAGGATACTGAAAAATATTTTTAAGGAAAAGATAAAAATCGAAGCCCTTCGTGACCATTAACCCCCTTTACCCCCCCCCCCCTCCTCGTAAGTTTCTTGAGCACTCCAAAAATTTTCCATTGCTTTCTTTTTTTTTCTTTCTAATACCCGAGAATAAAAACTGAATGTCGAGTTAAAAATGGCAAAAACAAACATTTCCCATTTCCCCCTGCTAGTTGAATTTCACCCCCACCCCTCCCAGGATGGTGCAACAATCCAAGCACTTTTACCATGACTTCTCTTCAGTTTCTATCTAATAACGAATATACTCACCAAATATCAAGCTGAAATAGGCAAAAAGATACTTTTTCGCATTTTCCCCCTTTGGGTGAATGTACCCCCTGTTTTCCCCCTTAGGGTTATCGGATTGATTGTATCCCAGTCTCATTCGAAAGAGCACATCAAACTGCATATGTGAACCATGTTTCATACTTTTTTCCAAATTTGCACGTACCGTCCTGTTTTGTGGACTAAGCGACTAGACTACTTTAACATTCGCTGAAAGGTTCACCTGAATTCTCTTGGTCTTTTTGGAAAATAAAGTCCAAACATGCATACCTCTCTCAATAACATATGCTATATATTAACAATGAACGAATTGCCTAGCTTACAGTCCTTAACCGGAGGACTGTGTAGAAGTTGACATCCCCAAACACACAATTACTAGTAGAAGAGGGGGTGCTACTCGTGACAGGACCACGTGGTTTATGGTTTTCTCAGTGAGAATGAAAAAACAGGAACTTTCTCACTTGAAAAACCATGAATTTTGTAACATTTATGGTTGTTTTCTTGGATGGTTATGTGTGTTGGTCGATTTATTTGATGTTTTTCTCGGATGTCAACATCAAATTATGGATGTTTTATGGTTTTTGTCAGTGAGAATTTGAAAAACAGGATCTTTCTCACATTTATTTGATGTTTTTATGGTTTTTGTCAGTGAGAATGGAAAAACATGAACTTTCTCACATTTAAGGATGACAACAGCAATTTATGTTCCTGTTTTATGTTTGTTCGTTGTCAGTGAGAATGGACATGCTTGACGCGAATGCTATGAGATTGTTTGGCTAGCCTGGCCCAAGAACTTGATTGCGTAATCAAAGTGTGTCAACAACAACATCGACCTTGACATTCGCTGAGAGCGTGCACTTACAACAACAACAACATCGACCTTGGAACACCTGTGCTGTCGACCTCAATTCACCTATCGTGAATCAATAATTCCCCTTAGAAACAACAAATTAATTCCCCTTTCTTGACAGATCAATCAACCAATGACATCATCTGTCAGACTTTTAAAATTTTCGCCTTGAAACATTTCTCCAGGAATAGATCCAAGTCATTAATGTCTTTGCCTCGGGAACAGTTCTACTGGTCGAACTCCAAAAGATATTAATAGACAAAGACCATGGAAACAATTCTCTAAGAAACATCTTAGCGATGAATTTTTTTAGCGCGAGAAAAGGTTTCTTATTAGTTTGAAATGCGTTAGTACAGAGATGACAATAACAATTGAATACGATGAATTTACGTTTAGGGATTATTTGGGCGAAACCGTTTTAGACAGGTTATGGAATTATTTCGGCGAAACAGATAGACACATTTTAAAAAAAGATTTTTGAAGAGATTTTAGAAGAAAATTTACTGATGAAACTCTGTGGTCATTATAATACACAATTATCATTTGAACAGTGTTGTGAGGCCCTCAACATCAACCCAAAGGGTTCCCAACCTCCTAGCCCACCCTGAAGAACTCGCCCGATCCTCAAAGGCCCCCCAAGCTCCCAATGGGCCACCGGCGCCCCCAAAGGCCCACCCAGCCCCCCAAAGGCCATCCCCCGGCCCCACAAAGGCCCCCACAGCACCCAAAGGGCCACCGGCGCCCCCAAAGGCCCACCCCGACCCCCCAAGGCCCGCCCCGGGCCGCACCAAGGCCCATCGAGCGCCCAAAGGACCAACGGGGTCCCAAAGGCCCCCAAGCTCCCAAGGGCCACCGGCGCCCCCAAAGGCCCACCCAGACCCCCAAAGGCCATCCCCGGGCCCCACAAAGGCCCCCAAGCTCCCAAAGGCCACCGGCGCCCCCAAAGGCCCATCCAGACCCCCAAAGGCCATCCCCGGGCCCCACAAAGGCCCATCGAGCTCCCAAAGGACCAACGGGGTCCCAAAGGCCATCAATCGGTCCCCAAAGGTTCCCCGGGCCTACCCCTGTCCCCCCGGACCCCAAACGCCTTACCTGTGCCCCCAACGCCCTTCCTGGGCCCCCAAGGCCCTCCCCCCGCCCCTCAAGGTCTCCCGGCCCCCCTAACCACCACCCAGCAGCGCTTGGGGCCCGGAACGTGCCGCAGGATGGACCGCAGGGAGTTACCGCAGAAAAGTGCCGTAGGGGATGCGCCAAAGGGAGTCACCGCAGGGAAGCGCCGCAGGATGCGCCACAGGGATGCGCCGCAAAAAAAGTAAACTAAAAAGTAAAAATTTCGATCACAGAAGGGCCTCCTCTTCCAAGGGTCCCCCCAACACCCTCCCCGGGCCCCCCAAAGAGTCCCCTCTCCATTTTTTAATACTTTTTTATGGCTTTATTATATCATTTCTGAACAAGTTCCAT
>NC_142810.1:31873394-31878072 GCF_049724085.1 Artemia sp. Qi Xiang Cuo | reverse complement strand
ACACACACACAAAAACTTACATGCACACAAAAACTTACATGCACACAAAAACTAACACACACAAAAACTTACAAACACGCACAAAAACTTACACACAAACAAAAACTTACACACACACACACTAAAACGGAAGCACACTCACTAAAGCTTAGACACACACACGCCAAAACTTACACACACACACACACACACACAAAAACTTACACACTTACCATATCACAGTTACATTGTCTTAATTTTTCAAATTTCATTTTGAATTTCTGTCGTGAAATGCAAGAGTTTGAATATTTCAGTAGTGACTTGTTGTGCTTTACCTTCTCACAGTTACATTCTATTGATTTTTCGAAGTTCATTTGAATTTCTGTCATGAAATGCAAGAGTTGGAAAATTGGGGTCTTAGTCCACCAGCCCGAATGGTGGATATCCACTAGCTCAGTATTGGGGTCCCACTCCACCAGCCTGAATGGTAGAAATTCACTAGCTCAGAATTGGGGTCCTAGTCCACCAGCCTGAATGGTAGAAATCCACTAGCTCGATATTGGGGTCTCAGTCCACCAGCCTGAATGGTAAAAATTCACTAGCTCTAGAGTGGGGTCCCAGTTAACCAGCCCGACTGATGGAAATACACTAGCTATAGATTGTTGTCACAGCCTACCAGTATGAATTTTTGACATTCACTAGATGTGTCGTAGTGTCTGAGACAACCAGCCTGACTGGTTGATATCAACTCGCTCTCTTGTGGGGTCTCAGTCTACCTGTCTGAATGGTGGACATTCACTGTGTAAGTTAGGTTAGGTTAACTTATCATGAGCGCTCATGAGAAGTTAACCTAAACTTTTCCGGCAGTATGGTTAGGTTAGGCTAGATTAAGTTAGGTTAGGTTAAGTTAGGTAAGGTTAGCCCATGTACGCTTCACTTAGGTTAGCTTAGGTTAGGTGAGAGACAGGCAAAAAGTTAGGCGTATGATTAGGTTTGGTTAGGTTAGATTAAATTAGGTTAGGTTAAGTTAGGTTAGACTAGGTTAGCCTACGTACGCGCGCGTACGTAGGCTAACCTAGTCTAACCTAACTTAACCTAACCTAATTTAATCTAACCTAACCTAACCTAATCATACGCCTAACTTTTGCCTGTCTCTCACCTAACCTAAGCTAACCTAAGTGAAGCGTACATGGGCTAACCTTACCTAACTTAACCTAACCTAACTTAATCTAGCCTAACCTAACCATACTCGCCGGAAAAGGTTAGGTTAACTTATCAAGAGCGCTCATGATAAGTTAACCTAAACTAACTTAAACAGTGAATTTCCAACAATCAGACTGGTAGACTGAGACCCCAATATTGAGCTAGTGGATCTCAACCATTCAGGCTGGTGGACTAAGACCCAAATTCTGAGCTAGTGAATTTCCACCATTCAGACTGGTAGGCTGAGACCCCAATATAGAGCTAGTGAATTTTCAGCATTCAGGCTGGTGGGCTGAGACCCCAATATTGAGCTAGTGGATTTACACCATTCAGGCTGGTTGACTGAGACCCCAATATAGAGCTAGTGGATTTCTACCAGTCAGGCTGGTGGAGTATGACCCCAATACTGAGCTAGTGAATATCCACCATTCGGGCTGGTGGAGTGGGACCCCAATACTGAGCTAATGGATATCCACCATTCGGGCTGGTGGACTAAGACCCCAATTTTTCAACTCTTGCATTTCATGACAGAAATTCAAAATGAACTTCGAAAAATCAAGAGAATGTAACTGTGAGAAGGTAAAGCACAACAAGTCACTACTTAAATATTCAGACTCTTGCATTTCACGACAGAAATTCAAAATGAAATTTGAAAAATTAAGACAATGTAACTATGATATGGTCAGTGTGTAAGTTTTTTTGTGTGTGTGTGTGTGTGTGTGTCAGTTTTTGCGGGTGGGTGTCTATGTTTTGTGTGTGTGCATGAGTTTTCGTGTGTGTGTGTGTGTAATTTTTTGTGTGTGTGTAAGTTTTTGTGTGCATGTAAGTTTTTGTGTGTGTAAGTTTTGTGTGCATGTATGTTTGTGTGTGCATGTGAGTTTTTGTGTGTGGGTGTAAGTTTTTGTGTGTGTGTGTGTAAGTTTTGTGTGTCTAAGCTTTTGTGTGTGTAAGTTTTGACGTGTGTGTGTGTAAGTTTTCATGTGTGTGTGTTGTGTGTGTGTGTGTAAGTTTTTGTGTGCATGTAAGTTTTCATGTGCATGTAGAGTTTTTTGTGTGTGTAGTGTGTGTGTGTGTGAGTTTTTGTGTATGTGTAAGTATTTGTGTGTGTGTGTGTAAGTTTTTGTGCGTGTGTGTAAGTTTTTGTGTGTGTGTTAGTTTTTGTGTGCATGTAAGTTTTTGTGTGCATGTAAGTTTTTGCGTGTGCTTGTGTAAGTTTTTTTGTGTGTGTGTGTGTAAGTTTTTGTGTGTGTGTAAGTTTTGGCGTGTGTGTGTGTCAGTTTTCGTGTGTGTGTGTGTATGTTGTCATGTGTGTGTGTGTAAGTTTGTGTTTGTGTGTGTGTAATTTTTCGTGTGTGTGTGTTTTAGTTGTCATGAGTGTTTGTGTCAGTTTTGTGTGTGCGTGTTATATTTTGTGCGTGTTTGTCAGTTTTTGTGAGGATGTAAGTTTTTGTGTAAATGTAAGTTTTCGTTTGCGTGTGTAAGTTTTTGTGTATGTTTATGTGTGTGTGTTTTTGTGTACTTGTTTGTGTACTTGAGTGTTTGTGTGTGTTTGTTGTTGTGTGGGTCTGTGTTATGTATAGGTTTGGTGTTTTTTGGGTGTTGATTGTTGGTGTGTGTTTTTGTGAGGGGGGTTGTGTGTGTGTGTGTGTGTGTGTGTTTGCATAAGTTTTCGTGTGTGTGTGTAAGTTTTTGAGTGTGTGTAAGCTTTTGTGCGTGTGTGTAAGTTTTAGTTTGAATGTGTAAGTTCTTGTGTACATGTAAGTTTTTGTGTGCATGTAAGTTTTTTAGTGTGGGTGTAAGTTTTTGTGTGTGTGTGTGTGTTAGTTTTTGTGTGTCTAATATTTTGTGTGTGTAAGTTTTGGAGTGTGTGTGTGTTAGTTTTCGTGTGTGTGTGTGTGTGTAATTTTTTGTGTGCATGTAAGTTTTTGTGTGCATGTCTAATTTTTTGTGTGTGGGTGTGTGTGTGTGTAAGTTTTTGTGTGTGTGTTAGTTTTTGTGTGGGTGTGTTAGTTTTGTGTGTGTGTGTGTGTGTAAGTTTTTGTGTGTGTATAAGTTTTTGTGTGCAAGTAAGTTTTTTTGTTCTTGTTAGTTTGTTCATGTTTTTTTTTGTTTTTTTGTGTGCGTTTATTTTTGTTTGTGTCTATTCTTTTAGGTGATTTTTTTAGTTTTGTGTGTGTGTGTGTGTGTAAGTTTGTGTGTGTTTGTGTGTGTGTGTGTGTGTATTTTTGTTTGTTTGTAAGTTTTTTTTTTGTGTGTGTGTGTGTGTGTAAGTTTGTGTGTGTGTGTATTATTTTTTGTGTTTTTGCATGTAAGTTTTGACGTGTGTGTGTTAGTTTTTGTGTGTGTGTGTGTAAGTTTTTGTGTGTCTTATCTTGTGTGTGTGTTCGTTTTGACTTGTGTGTGTGTAAGTTTTCGTGTGTGTGTGTGTAAGTTTTTGTGTGAATGTGAGATTTAGTGTGCTTGTTTCAGTTATTGTGTGTGTGTTTGTGTGTGTTTGTTTGTTTTTGTTTTTTTGTTTGTTTGTGTGTGTGAGTTTGTGTGTGTGAATAAGTTTTTGTGTGTGTGTGTAATTTTTTGTGTGTGTGTGTGTTAGTTTTTGTGCGTGTGTGTAAGTTTTTGTGTGCCTGTAATTTTTTTTGTGAATGTAAGTTTTTGAGTGTGTGTGTAATTTTTTGTGTGTGAGTGTAATTTTTTGTGTGTCTATGCCTGTGTGTGTGTATGTTATTTTTTTGTGTGTGTTTATGTTTTTTTGTGTGTGTGTGTGTTTTAGTGTTTGTGTGTAATTGTGTTTGTGTGTGTAATTTTTTGTGTGAATTTTATTTTTTGTTTGATTGTAATTTTTTTAGTGTGTGTGTTAGTTTGTGTGTGTGTGTGTGTGTGTGTAAGTTTTTGTGAGTCTTGGATATAGAGTGTGTTTATAATTTTTTTGTGTGTTTGTTTAAGTTTGTGTGTGTGTGTGTGTGTAAGTTTTGTGTGTTTTAGTTTTTTGTTTCTGTGTGTGTTTTTAAGTTTGTGTTTGTGTGTGTGTGTGTGTGTGTGTGTGTGTGTGTTTGTTTGTGTGTGTGTGTGTCTAAGTTTTTGTGTGTGTAAGTTTTGGCGTGTGTGTGTAAGTTTTCGTGTGTGTGTGTGTGTGTAAGTTTTGTGTGTGTGTGTGTAAGTTTTTGCGCATGTGTGTGTGAGTTTTTTTGTGTTCATGTGTAAGTTTTTGTGTTTATGTGTGTGTGTGTTAGTTTTTTTGTGTGTGTGTTAGTTTTGGAGTGTTTGTGTATGATTTCGTGTGTGTGTGTGTGTGTGTGTTTTTAAGTTTTGTGTGTGTGTGTGTGTGTAATTGTTTGTGTGCATGTAAGTTTTTTGTGTGCATGTAAGTTTTCGTGTGCTTGTGTTTGTGTTTGTGTGTGTTTTTTTGTTTGTTTGTGTTTGTTTTTTTTTTTGTGTGTGTGTGTGTAATTTTTTGCGTGTGTTTGTGTTAGTTTTCGTGTGTGTGTGTGTGTTATTT